>NW_027180629.1:0-60793 GCF_040956055.1 Brachionichthys hirsutus | reverse complement strand
TGCTACCATAAAATAGTCCATAAAATGTGATCTTTAACCCACTTTGTTGACAGCGTCAAATACTACATTTATTGGGAAACAGAGAAACGGCCTTCAAATATTGTGGCATAGTTGTGGGAATTGTTTTGGTGTTGCGTGATCCTCCCGTCTAGACTTGAAGAGAATGAATAACATTTGAACCTTCAAGTCGAAAGCCAGACCTCTGGGCACTGAATAAAATAGAATAACAAGTCCGGAGTGCAGTTTTCATGAGATTTTCCTCTCAGAAAACGGAACTTCCAAACACGGGCATCACCAACGAAGGGATGTGTGCGTGTCTTACTTGTTGTGTGGTTGTGGATGTGACAGCCTTGCAGTGCTGCATGTTGTGTAACCTGTGATTGTGTTGATAATCATGTTCCCATCAGCTGTCTGTGGATTCCAGTGGCCTGTGGCGATACATGCGATTGCTGTGTGTGTCTGTGGCCATGTCTTAATGAGCAGATATTCCTGGTCTGTGGGTTTACGGTTGAATTAATGCATGCTGGCATCGTTTAAGGTGAATGCATCTGGAAGATATTCCCACTTTCTTCCCGTCTGTATTTATGCCTGTCATTTTCGGTTGTGATGACGGCAGCACAAACGCCCATCCCCACCTCATCATAACCCGCAGTGCGATCGGCTTCTCGTTTGAACACTTGATACTCTATAATCATGATTCCCTTGTGGCGTGGCTCACAGGGCTGATTGCAAGTCACCTTCTCTACTTTTCCTTAAGCCTTACTTTCTCTCTTTTGTTGTGTATTTTCTTCTCTTCCTCTGATCGCAGGGCGAACAAGATCGCCACTCGGTTGGTGATTGGTCCTAAGTACACCGAGCTGAGGGACTGGCACCACGGAGTGTCCGCTCGCACCCTCAATGTCCAGTAGACATCATGAGTGTAATTCTCGTGCGTGCATTTGTCTGCCTGTGTGTGTACTTGTATGCACGATATCAGTTTGACTGCTGACAGTTTGTGGAATGATGGAAATAAAGGCAATACAGCATTCTAAAGTGAGAGCTTGCAAAGGAACTTCTGGAGTGCGAGTGCGTGTGCGTGTGTGCGTTTGTGTTTCTTACTTGGTCGGAACCGAGGCCTGAATTTTGAGTAAATGAACATGCAAGTTATTATTGCCGAATCTAAAAACTAGCTAATGGTGAGCCATTTGTCGTTTGAAAAGACTGCTGATCTGACATAGTAGCAGCGTTCATGTTACTTTTTAATGGCAAACGTGATTGGATATTCCTCCCATTAAGCTTTCTAGAAAGAGAAAATGCATTACCATCAGGACAAACAGCAACTAGCAGAGTAGAGTAAATGTTTAAGGAAAACTCTGTGAAATGAATCAAGGTCAGGCTGACGGCGTGCGTAAGCCTCGCCGGTAGACGCCAGGGTTAGACGCCAGCTTTCACCCCATCTGTAGTCTGTTCATATCAGACTATATTTTTATGTTGGATTTCTTTGTGAGTGCTTGATTATAATTTACTGTAATTTAATATAGAACTTACTGAAAATGCCCGTACCCAGTTTAATTAAAGATATGCTCCTTGGAGTGACAGGAATGATTTAATCACGAAGGAGTCTGCTACTGAAGTATTGATCTGTGAAAAACTAGACAAAAAAGAAACTTACAGGGAGACATTCAATACGTTATCAGTGGAATTGTTGTGTGATTTCGAGTAACATAATTTCCCACAGTAATAAAGATGGAATACATGTCATCCAGATTTGTTATTAAAAGTCCAAAGTCCAGCCTCCTCTGCAGCGCATGCATTAGACAGACCTTATATACCGTATGTTTGTGCAGGATGTCCCTCAGTAATGAGAAGGGACAATAGATGCACAGCTAGAGTTGAATGAATTATTCAGTCTACGTTCATTATTAAACATGAGGTGTCATGATTCTAACACTGAAATGTAGAAATAGATAACCCATGCCTCCCTGACAGGGCTCTGCAGTAGAGCTGATGAGATGCTCTTTGCAAATGTGGTACATTACAGTACTCTATTGTTTCACCGTCAGCGTCTGCTGTAATACAGATGGTTGTAAGAAGAAAAGGGAAGGGGCTTTGTTGAAAGGGATTTAGAAAAATAGCAACTATGGTCTTGTTTTGCACGAGAGCACAAATGCATTTGCGAGTTTATGACGTTCATTTATATTATTTTGACTATTATATAACTATATTTTTTCAAATCACATCAAAATAATTTTAAGCCTGAACTGCCATACGTGTATATCTTATAGTTCATTAAGTTGCGGGGATGTAGCAGTCCAGATTGTTGCTGTTTTTTTTTTTTTGATTGATTGATTTTATTTTTATTTTTATTTTTTTAAGCATTGATTTTACGTGAGGTGACTACTATAAATGCTATAAATGGCTTGCAATTTAAAAGTATTATTTTGAGGCCCTGGCTATGTAAAAAAATTCTAAAGTATTTCATCACCATGTTTACTTGCTGCAGAGGTAGATTGTGGAATTTGAATATAGCTTTGTGGCTGGAACTTATTTTCTTTTGAGTTTGAAAAAAGAAAACGTCTATATTGTAGCAATAAAGTAATTTTTGACATTTTCTTTACTTGTTTCCTTTTCTCTGTCTCTGGTCTGTCCTTCCTTCCCTTCCTTCCTTCTTCCCTCCCATGTTTCCTTAGTTCCTTCACATGGCTCTGTTTTTGTTGTGTCAGCAAATCTAAGACAGAAGTTCAATTCAATTCAATTCTGTTTTATTTATTTGGCGACAGTTCACAACAGAAAGTCATCTCAAGGCACTTTACAGGATTAGCAGGGAAAGACCTGCAGGGAAAGACAGAACCCAACTTGACCCACCAGAGCAAGCACTTTGGCAACGTGCCTTCAGAATATCTGGTTCAACCTCAAACCAAATACAACCGTCACAATTTCAAAGGCCAAACAACACACTGATTTTGCAAGACAACACCCTACATTGTTTTAGATTCCTGTTTCGACACACACCACAGCTGTTGATCTGTTTTTAGCTTATTACCTGCTCAAGGACTTGTTTCAGGAGGACATAACCAACAACTGAATACTCTAATCCGGTCCCTTTCCACGCCAGAACAGCTCTTTCAGATAACATAACTACCAATATTGCAGGTGCAAATAGGTTTAGGGGTGTTTTAAAAATGTATTAATAAGCCTTTCCCTAGCAATGACATTTTCTGCCACTAGATGTCAGGAGAGACTCAGATAAGTTTCAGTCTAGAGCTCATTGACTGATCATGACAACAATTACAAGCAAGTTGGGGAGTTTGTGTGTTTTCTCTGTTCCTTCCTTCTCTTTTATTTTTCACAGTTGATGTCTTGGTACCATCACGATTTCCTGTCCACCCCCTGCCTCACCTTCCCTACTGTGCCATTACCTTGTTAGAGCATCTCATCGCAGCAGACCTGATAAAGCTGTGTAGCATTGGTCATCAGTCCAGTCATTCAAGCTGTGCCACCACCCTTGAGGAACAAGAAGAAGAAGCACTTTGACTTCAGTCAGCGGGCCAAGACAGGATCTAGTAATTTAGAGTCAGGATCTGATTTAAAAAAACAACAGTTTAGTACAGTTTTGCCGACAAAATTCTGATAACAAACTGACAAATAGATGAATATATACATAGAGAATATGAGGTTCCTTTAGCAATCAGCGGATACTCATCACATAGTTGTTTGAAAGCCCCAGCAAACAAGAAAAGGGGAAGAAAATCCCTGAAGACAATTGGATAGACGATTTTTATTAAAATAAAATAAGGAGCTAATTTTAACATGTGGTGTAAACAGCGCTTTCACTGAACATCCTATTCATGGCAGTGGGAAAAAAGAAGAAGAAGAAGCTGTGCTTGTTCAGCCTCTGCCAACACCAGAAGACACGCTCCATATGTCTCACACCAGCTATGGCATTTTGTGGTCACTGGGAAACATCCTGGCAGCATCTCACACAGATCAGTCATTGGCACAACTGCACACATGTAAAGAGAGAGAGAGAGAGAGAGGGAGAGAGAGAATGACTGGACCACGTTGTGTGGTGCACAGAACTGCTGGTCAGCTATGTTAACGGGCCATTCACCGACTCTTCATATGTAACCAACACATTTATGAGTTATTATGACTCTCCAGCACACAAAGGGTTACTTATGTAAATGCATGGGTGTGAAATTTGCCTTTTTATATTTGTTTGTCTTCCTCATGGTTTAATAGCAGCAAACCAGAAGTCAGCGTATCCAGTAATGTTGAACGTAAACCCTAGCTTGGATAAAGAGAGGGATGACGACGGAGCAGAGGCAGGCAGTGAATCCTCCGCGTGTGTAAATGTCAAAGTTTCACTTTATTTATGTGAAAAGGTGAAGATGGGAAGTCAGATACAAAGAAGATAAACACATTCCTCTCCTCCTCCCTCATCATATCCCTCTTTGATTATCCCTCCAGATAACAAGGTTCTGTACACGACCCAGTACGTCCAGATGGTCAGCGCTCTAACCAGCTATTGAATCAGAGCAGCGCAGACTTCATTAATCAACCAATCACAGGCTTGTAGAATAAAGTTAAGTTCCCGTGTAATAGGCCTGATTGGTGGAGAATATTAACGAGTTGTGCTGTAATTGGCTCAAATGAATGACAGACCGGGGAGTATTTCCTGCTTATTTCCTGCTCTACTTGTCACCTGTTGTTAGCCAATTGGCATCGCTAATGGGAATGAATGTTCACTCAGATAATTTGAATGAATGGCACTCTAGACTTTAATCAAGAACACTAATAGCTTAATAGCACAATGTGGATGAAGACGTTCCTGTTCTTTACAGACCATCGTGCTGAATAATGCCGAATGATTGTCTCATTTCCACTCCAACATGGAGAAATATGTGAATATGATTAATTAGCAAGTGATTAAGCAATGGCACAATCTAATGACATATATTAATAAGAAATAATATTCCAGATCTACATAATTCACTATTGTATGACTATTCTTGAACATTTGATTCTCGACGTTGAAATCCTGGAATCTGAAAAGGGTCAAAGAAAGCTGTGAACATGGCGCACTGATTAATTACCGGAATCATAATTTTTAAAATGTTTATTTACAAACTGTAAATAGTATAGTGAAGGATTGTAGCAAATTATATACTGGCTAAAAGTCTAATAAATCTCAGACGATAGCATGCATCATATCCACCGGCTCCTTCTGTCAGACAAAAAAGGAAAGAAAAAAACATTAAGAATGAGAATGAGAATGAAATAAGAATGAGAATGAGAATGAAAAGAGATTGCTCTCTCTATAGGAAACAGACTGCAGACACATAGATTAGGACTGTATCAGATAGGACTAAAGCTGATTACCCGAAATCAATGCGAACACAACAGCCCACTGGGAGTGTTTATCACAATCCCTGTCATCACACTGTAGCTTATTTTATCGCTGTTGAAGAGAGTTTGCATTTTATACCTTTTCCAAATCATGTATCCATTCAATATATTTTAATATGACTATCATAACTACAAGTAAAAGCTGTGTGACAACAAGATGGACTTTACGTCACACCATCACTGGGAGCCAACTGGGAGAAATGTGGGGTTCAGTATGTTTCCCAACGTTACTTCGACATGGGGACTGCGAGGTTGGAGATCGAACCACCGACCATCTACAATACCATTGGGCCACAGCCACAGTTTAAAGTGAAGCCAGAACATTTCACTTTCACTCTTTATTTTTCATTTTAGACAGACAAAACTCAGAGTAACTATGACAGCAGTTGCCATAACACTTGTCTCCTTTGAGCCCCACCAGGCAGGGCACAAGGGGAAGACGGTGAACCAACTGTTGGCATGCGATGCAACCACCATGCATTTACATGTGTAATACATCTGGGCAGAAACTAATGGCCCACCCAGGCTCTTCAGCTGCCACTGATAGACACACAAATTCTCAAACGCATAAAAGCGCACACACATGCACTTGATCCCCATAGAAAGGATATACATTTTATATAATTTTTAAAAAAGCAGTGGAGGGTTTGAGGCTCTAGGGCCAAACTTTTATTTATCTCGCTTCCACTACGATAGCTGAATGAGCACTATCACTGCAAGAAAGCCAAAAATAGAGCATTGCAAAAAAACCACAAAAAAAACCCCACAGCAAGTAGAGACCATTTTGCATTTTGCATTATGATTATAATTGGGGGGGGGGGTTATTTTTCATATATTTTGTTCTGCAAGAGAACATTTTGTCATGAGCGACAATCTGTGAGAGAACAGCATGTTGCCCATAAAAAAAAAGAATAATAAAGAATAATAATGTTTGTACAGACAAAATGTTCCATAGCATCATTCCCTGTGAACCGAACACCTATTTTAGCACTAATCTTTGCTCTGTGCTTCTATCTTCTTTGTTGCCTGACCCGTGAGCTCATTCACTCAGTGTTGCCACTTCAATTTGCTTTCTGGCAGCATTTAGTGTGATTGACACTAAATTGTGCTGCGGAGCCACTTAAAATTGCTCAGCCTTTGACCCAAAATGTGAAATTTAGCTTAGTTTCTTGGGGGGGCCTGTGAAAATGGCCTGCCACGCTGCAGATGCAAGATCATTGTTTCAGTCTGTTGCTTCACAACCTGAAAAGAAGCACACAAACCATCGCTGAGAGTGAAACGTTTCGAATATAACGGACGTGAATTATTTTTGCACAGTTGCATATCTCACTGTCGATGCCCACAATGTGGTGAAATCGTATTTGTAAGGATGTTGTCTTCTTTTTGTGGTTAACACTGCTAGACACTGCATCTCTCTGCTAGAATGAGCCTCATGCTACATTCATTTTTAAGTTGTCTCAGGTTTTGGGTGGGTTTGTCCAACGCTACCTGTCACCTATCCATCAGATCGGAGGCCTGGGACTCTGCTCTGCTGTGGAAGTCACATGTGGGCAAATGTTTTTGTTCGTGGCGTAGATACACGTAGGAAGTTTGCTGTGAAGTCGAGTGCTGGACTGTTTCAGCTGTTGCTGCACGCTGTGTTTTGGTTGGTACCACGTTTGCCTGTGGTCTGTCAGCAAGTAGGTGGTCTGGAATCTGTCAAGCTGTGTTTTGACAAGAAATTTGAAAAATAGCTCTGCTGGTCTTTTTTTTTTTCTTCCCCCCTGTCGTTTTAGTTCTCTTTTCTTATAGAGGTAGTGACTACACTGGGATCTCAAATGTATTTGGTTGGGAGTGTTAGTTTGGTTAGCAACAGTTAAAAGTGTTCAGTACAGACACGATGAGCTGCATGAACTGCTGCTATTGGGCAATCCACGACTGGATGCTGATTGGGCGTGATGCGAAGAGTAGTTTTGGATTTTGCAATTTCCATACATTTTGAAATACATTTAGTTTAACTGTTGTGCTTGGAATAAAGGCATTTGATTAAAAAACATGACTCTATTTATATTTTGTCTCTCCCTACAGTGATGAGCGAGAGGAGCCAGAATTGAACAGCCATGATTTTGCGGTCGTCAAGACGATGGCCAAAGGACCTGCTGCAGCCCAGGGTAAGGGCCGTGGATGCGCTGTTCGTTCCTGATAGCAGAGCATCCTAAATGGTTTTTATTTCCTCTTTCACACTTTCACAATGACCGCTTGTTCTTGCCAAAATGTATTGAGCCTAATTCATGGAGCTGGGACCAAGCCATAATCATCATGTCTCCTATTTAGTGGCTAAAATAACATTTTGACCACATGTTAAGGAATGCAGCATAATGCATGGCTTTTAGTCACTAAAATAAGTTTTTCTTCATCAAGCCAATTACTATATGAAAACTGTGGAGTCGTACATTACTGCCTCAACCTGCTGCCAAATCAAACAAAAGAATGTGTGTGTGTGTGTTGGGAGGTGGGGTTACTTTTACCATTGACATGTTGGAAATGTTTCAGACAAAGAAATGGTGGTGTAATCAGAATTGGGTGCCTGAGCTGCTGTTTTATCCTAAGTCATGGTGGCATATGCGCCTCAAAATGTCCCCTATAAAGTTTCTTAAAAATAAACTCTTCTTTAGGAACAAAATCTTATTTAAAGTACACATTTTGATGGGTTAGTATATTTCTCCCTGTAGTTAAACATTTTCTCATGCGAGAATGTTTAGTTCCAAATTGTGACATAATGTAAAACTGATTTATTGCTCTTGGATTGAATGTTATTGGAGCCAGTTAGCAACAGGAAAGAGCCTTATTTTCCATTTTTGAAGCGTGGCATATGTTACAAAATAGGTCATTGTAGACTTTTCCTCTTCTTTTTCTCCAAAGCAGCGCTTACAGAAAAACAACGTAGAAAAACCTGAATGCGAGTACAACCGAACATTTAAAACCTATACAGAAAAGATTAAAAAAAAGAATAAAATATCAATTAAAATGTTTACATTAGTTTACAGTTTCAAATTATACTGTAAATCTACAATGATTATCTAGCAACAGATTCACCTGCAAATTAGTAAAGTTTTCTTTAATACAACATAATTATACTTCTTGAATTAAATTGTTGATTCATTACTGTGTTATTTTATATTTGCAACAAAATACTGGTCACAATTGCAAACTACTTGTAACAAAACTGACGAAGGAAACCAAAAAACACGACAAGAGAATAGAATCCAAAACCTGTATTTTACTCCAAACCGCATAAACAGTCCAACCTGCAAACAAATCCGATTAGGAGCAGGCAAATAGACAGAATCCAGAGATCAGGCAGAATCAGAACGAGGCATCGACCCATTTTGAATTCTGAGCTGCAGTTACTGAAGTCATCGTTTCAGCCTGACTTCTTATAATGGTGTTCAAATGTACAAACACACACACACACACACACACACACAAATGGTGTTTCCTGAAGCAGCTTCACCTGCTTGTGTGATTAATGACACCTTTGCTAATAGTTTGAAACTTCAAACTGTAATATTATATAACCTCAAATTATCTTGTCATTACATTAAAGAAACGGTTGCCACCTAACACCAGACACTCACAATGAATCAAAAGACCACGCAAAAACGATATGCCAATGAACTGGGTCATCCATCGTGACCCTACGTAGGACCGGAGGGCAAACCAGAATGAATTTAGGATTCTTGTGGGCACTTGAAATAAGTAGCTCCCTCAGTCGAAATAAAGACCTAATAGCGAGATGCTCTGAGACTTAGAGGAGAAACCGATTCCTAATCGCTGATAATGTTCACTAACATGTTCGATTTGTAAATGATCACATATGAATAAGTTACTGCAAGAATAATTGCACAGTGAGCATTTGCTACCAGGATTATCATGCAAGATGAGAACATGATGATATGTCAATGTTGCATTTGCAGGTTCGCTAAAATGAATACCGCCTAGCGCCGGCATTAAATGTAAGCCAGTCTCCGTTTCATGACAAGGAGTGGTGAAGGAAGCCTCCGAAAGCAGCCCCGCCATGCACACATACAAAACACTGCACCTACAGCCGTGTGAAGATTAAAGGCCATCCTGTATGTTTAGCCAGGTGTCTGTGGTTTTGCAGAGGGAATGTATTGGTGGCCTATGTGTGTGTGTGTGTGTAGTGCATTTGGTCATGTGCATGCATGCACAACTGCAATAGGCGGAGTGAATGACTATGTGTGGATTGATGACTTGAATCCTTCTTTATGACAGCAGGAATCAGCCAACTGCATGCACTGCCCTGACACCTACCGGGTGTAGAGACAAAGAGGGTAGAGGTCAAATGACTTTCACACCTGGACAGGAAATGCAGACAGCCCTTTCTATGTGCTCACTTCTTTGATTTTTCATCTGCTGTTCTTCCTATAATTTTGTTCCCCTTCTGTTTCCCTGATAAGTATGGCCTTTGTCCTCTCTACTCCATATCCTGCAGGCCGTGGTCTGATCACCCCATCTTTCACTATGACGGGTAATGGGAGTCCCAGTGTTCCGAAGGGTTACATCCCACCCCGACCGGTGCCCCAGCCCCACCCTAAAGATGAGGACACCCTTGTCCAAATGGCAGAACACATGCCTGCTGGGACTCGTACACCCATGTGCGCCCACTGCAATAAGGTTATCAGGTGAGGTGCAAATATTAAAGCGAATAAAAGAATTTATCCCATTAATATTTATTTGAATCTCTTTTGTAATCCTAATCATTCCAGAATTACATATAAATTATGGGGTTTGTCATCAGGAACCCCCCCCCCCCCACACACACCTACTTATAATTAGGTGAAGAAGACAGTGGACATTCAGAGTGTAGTTCCATCCCATCGCACTTTTCTACTGTGCAGTGTTTAGTCAGAAGGTGATAGGTACACTAATAAATTAACAAAGGAAAATATGTCCACTTCTCAATTATTCAGTGTCCCAGCTAGGCACTTAAAATAATTGAATTGAATGATCCCGAGTAAATAATCTGTGTATGAAACTGTAGCGCTGCAAACATCTGACTGTAGATGTAGATAAGGGTACGAGGGAATTAAGTTGCATCTGCAGTGAATCGAACCTGAGAGCGATGTTACACTTGCACACGGGCGCACACAAGATGAGCTGATAGCAACTCATGATCAGTCTTTTGTCTCCCATTTGAGGATTATCTTGATGAATGGTGAATAGAATCCCTCGGCGGAGATGGACAGTGCTTTGAAATAACCATGAAGGTTGAGATAATTAGCTATAATCTTGAAAATGTATTTGCACTTGCAGATTTCCTCTTGTTTCAGTCCATTTATGTGTTACAGCATTATCTCATTAAGCCTTTGTTGCATTGTATTGCACGACACTAATGGCAGGATGGCACACACATGCTAATAGCTGCCATGGTTGGGTTTATAAAGCAAGCACTTTGTGTGGAGTTCCTGTCTTTATCCTTCTTTACCCGATTATCACAGTTGATGATGCTCAAGTGTTGTTTGAGGGGAAGCAGAGAATGATGCTTCTAGCAGACCTTTAGACACACACATGATTTCTGAAAGGTTTCTCTACCTTTTGGACATATGAAGATACTTTATAACTTCATGAAAAATCTCAACATTGATTTTCCTTTATCGTTTGTCTCTGCCTATTCCTTTTTTTCTTTTCTTCAGAGGGCCATTTCTGGTAGCAATGGGGAAATCGTGGCATAAGGAGGAATTCAACTGTGCTCACTGCCGCTCGTCCCTTGCACATACTGGCTTTGTGGAAGAGAAGGGGTCTGTGTACTGTGAACACTGCTATGAGGAGTTCTTTGCTCCAGTTTGCAGCCGCTGCCAGGCCAAGATACTGGGGGTGAGTCCGTGTGAATCGAAACAGATCAGCAAAGTGTGTCTATGTTTGTCTCTGTGTGTGTCCAGAAGGATTCTACACACTACGCTGATTTAATTAATAATTAAATAAAATAGAAGTGGCCTGCCCATTCCCGTGTGAATAAAGAATATGTGATTGTATTTTTGTATACTCAATACCTGATATAAGCTCCCACATGACAAATATTTTACTATAATTGTTTAGCCTTTACATATTTGGGTTGTGACATTTAGCTTATGATCGTCACAAATCAGTACACAGTGTTGACACTTTTTTTTTTTTTACATTATCTTTACTACTTTCCAGTCTCTCCAGCAAAAGCTCTTTTTCATCTGAATTGTGATTTGTTTTTATTTTAGTAAGAATTTTCCATTTGAAACTAAATAAGGAGTTCAAAATGTATGTTTCATCAAAAATCACTTTTTAAAAGTTGCATTTTAACTACAATGCAGGTCTAACTCCAAATATTTTCAAATATTTTTTACAAATGTTCTGCAGTGAAAACCACTGAAACTAAAGAATGTGGGGCTTTTTGGAAAATTAGGCTTAGAGGCCCAGAGAGTGTTGGTGAACCCAAAGTGCTCCAGTACCAGCTCTGACATTCATCCCTCACATGTTCTAACCTCTTTGGCCTCAATCCCTTTCAACCCTCCATTTCTCACACATCTTCAGCCAGTTTACGGCCACTTATTAACCGGTTTTCTCACCCCTTTCCCCTCTAATCCTTTATTTCACTCTGGCTCACCAATTTTCCATTGATCCCCTGTCGTGTCTTGTTCTCACAGTTTAAGGGTAGGAAAAGTGGTTTATCTATTATAAGCGAGGGAATGTGGCCCCACATGAAAGAGAAGGCATAACATTTTGTGACATGTTGCACAATTCCTGACACATTGTCTACACTTACATACATCTATAAGTGTATGATGGTAGAAATTGATCCTTTTTATTGATACCTAACTGTACTGTTTGCAAATAATGGCCAGAGAAGCAATATTAGCTGGTGCCTTCAACTAATGTGCATTATTTGCATTTGCTCACAGGAGGTGATGAATGCCCTCAAACAGACATGGCATGTCCACTGCTTTTTGTGCGCTTCCTGTCAGCAGCCAATCAGAAACAACACCTTCCACCTGGAGGATGGAGAGCCATACTGTGAACAAGGCGAGTGATGATGATGACTCTGTTGATAACTGATTTTGTGGAAAGACTAATAAATGTTTGTCACCAATACGTCATGCTTTGTCCACAAAATAGACTTCTACAGTTTGTTTGGGAGCAGTTGCCATGGCTGCGAGTTCCCCATTGAGGCCGGTGACAAGTTCCTGGAGGCACTCGGCTACATCTGGCACGACACTTGCTTTGTCTGCGCAGTAAGTGAAGAGTCGTGTAGGGCAAAACAGTAATTAATTGCCAGTGAGGTTTATTCGACCCCCATTCTTTGTTTGTTTGACTGCAAAATCTCTTCAATGCATGTAAATGAGTTTGGGTATTTATAGAATAGAATAGAATAGAAAGCCTTTATTGTCATGGCATAGTGACTACACAATAAGGAGAAATTGAATTACAAAAGTAAGGGTTTTTAAAATATCCTGAACAGTTCACTAATAAAAAAATGTTTTTTTTGGGGGGGCTTTTTCCCCTCACCTCAGGTGTGCTGTACCACTCTGGAAGGCCAGACCTTCTTCTCCAAGAAAGACAAACCTCTTTGCAAGAAACATGCTTACACATTGAAAATATGAATTTACAATTTCCAAGCCATCCGTCCTCTCCTGGTAGTCAATGCGGAAATCCTATGTAGGACGTTTAAGTTCGTCCATCAGTGAAACTCATGCAATACTCAAACAAGCACAAGAGGTGGCTCTTCCTATTCAGGATAAGATAAGCACTGCCTTGTATGCATATAAACAACTGAATTTACAGGGACCCAGAGCCCTTAGACAAAAGACATAACCTTTTATTTCCGTAAGCGGAAAAATATCTTGCAGTAGAGCACTATTTTATATCAAAAGCATCTTTTTACTTTACTTTATCTGAATTTTATTTGCAGTATTCATGTGGTACCACAAGCAATAACTGTTTTCTGACAATAAATAATAGGCATTGTGATGCACGTCTTTGCTTCTTAATCCTGAGTTTAATCTTGAAGCATGACAGTAGACAAATCATAAGATTTATAGTTGCATTAAGTATCCCGAACCCATTAAATCTCATTACACGTATAATTAGGCAGTAAGAAGAGTAAACATCCGTAGCCATTGAGAACGATTACAGAGAGAATTATTTTCTGAGCAGGCATTTATCTTTGTGTTAATGTGTTGCTGCAGATTCAACAGTCTGATAAGCATCTTTTAAGAGAGAATTTCAATCATATTCAGGCGTCTTTTGTATGTTTGGATGCTGTAGTTCTTACTCTGCAAATATTGTATGTGCAATAAACATTTTCATCAAAACATTATTCATATAGTAATTCAATGCAAGTGAGCTGGATGCTTGTGGCAATGGTGACAACTTTTGTCCTTGATACGTGCGTAGAACAACATCATAGTTTTTAAAAAATTTGATGTATTTTTTTTTTTAGATTTCATGTGAAACTGTTAGCATTGCAAAAAACATTACATTTAGTTATTTTACCTTATAGCAGTGAGGCAAATGTAGTGTTGATTTATGGGTGATATACTTGGCAATAAATCTTCAATAAATACATACAAAATTAAATTTTGAATAAAATAATATAAAGCCCAGAATATGTATATGTATGTGTTTCTCCTTGCTATGATAGAATGACCTTTCTTGACAATGTTTTTTTCTGGATTCCATTATTTATTTGTGGTGTGCTTCATAAACTTGGCTTTTTCTTGCCTGGCCTGCAGGAAAACAAGGTCAAATATGTTAGAGACTATAATCCTTGTGTAGTCGGCTGTTTTTTTTTTAAATTGTTTTTTCTATAGAGAAGAATGTCTTATCTGAAGTTTAACTTTTGGTAGAAAAAAGGCAACAATACTGACTTTTACTCATTTCACATAATTCTGAAACAGTAGACGAAGGTATACAGATGCATACAAAATGCTAAGAAAAGCTAACTACAATTGGAACTGTAATGTTTAATAAACGATGTGCATTTGTGTTTCTTTGTATGTAGTTTTTTCATTTTAGCGTGTACATAAAGCTGAAGAAACTCAAAGGGCACAGGGAGAAGAAATCAGAGCAAAAAAGTAGATCCTGTGAGAATAAAGAATGTGATTGGATTAGTTGAGTGATATGTTTGAGAATAAGTAAATTAAGATATTACTTGTTGACATCAACTAGTCATCTCTATCCTTTAGTACAGTGACACACATTTATTCCCAACCTTTTAAATAAAGTACCTCTGTACCGCTATTTTTTTTCCGTATTGCATTTGGGTTGCATTAGCCTTCTCAGCTTTAAGCAGAGTCATCAGCCGCCACCACCACAACCACCTCTGCATCATGTGTCTCAACCTTAGGGGGGTATTTATCTTGCTGCATCTCAGGGAAGATACCCTATGTCAGGATCTCCTTGAAGTGTTACAGTAAACAGACGCCATGTAGAGTAGGATCCATCTGCAGCAGGTCTTCACTCAGTTTGCTCCAGCTAAGGCAATACCTTCTGTGTGGCATTAATCACCCCTCATACTCCTTTTTTGGAGGAGCTGAGGTTTTCGTGTGTGTGTGTGTGTGTGTGTGTGTGTGTGTGTGTGTGTGCAAGCAAGAGAGAGAGAGAGAGAGAGAGAGAGAGAGAGAGAGAGAGAGAGAGAGAGAGGTCGGCGGTGTGGTTTGGAAACAGTTCCCCTCACATCTGTACGGAGCAGCTCCCGAGTGCAATAACTTTTCCTCTCATGGTAAGAAGTCAACAGAAACGGTGAGTAGCTCAAGTAGGACGTGGAGGCGAGAGACACTAACGAGAAGCTTTGTTCTTTACGCGTTCCAACAGTTTTCAATCGTGACTGATTGACAGGAGTTGCTGCTCTTTTGTTTGTTGACACATTTCCTGCGCGCCCGACTGGTGCGTTAATTGGAGGTATTCAGGATGTAACTTTGCGCAGTGAGAATCTGGTCTAGTGGTGGGAGTTTGCACGGAGGCAGCAGCTGAAATGAACTACATTTACTTCTTGCCGCACGTTTGTCTTGGTTAAATTCGATTGCTGATTGATGAACAGAATATGTTTGAAAAGCTAGAAATAACCTTGGCTTCACATTTTGTACAAAAAAAAAAGTTGTTTTTCCTTCTGGTCGGATGTAAACAAATGCAATCACAGTTGGCACAAATAAAAATGCCATACAACTGTCTTCCTTCTGATATCATCAGGTTAGACATAATTTTGTGTTTTAGTAAACTCAGTAGTTGTAAAGTCACATCTCCAGAGAATCAATGTATTATAGTGAACCTCCAGTGGAACTCAAGTACTCAAATAAAATGTATCCCAGGTGTGAGGTGACCGGGCAGAAATAAACCCATTAAGCACATGGAAATGTGCTTTATGGCAAATATGGTCAGTGCATATGGGGTTGTTTAAATTTATGAACGCTGCCCTTTGCCTCACTACTGAGGACAATTTTGAGGCATGTTTACTTTACTTTGCTACTTTATGCTTCTACTCTAGTGGGAGCTATTTAAATGTTATATTAGTTAACATTAGTTAATTTCATATTACATTAAAACCAAACAATCTTCCAGGGCATTAAATCCTTTAAAGCTTTAAAATCAAGAAAGTATACAACATAGTATTTATTAAATATTCTACTGTGCATAATCTGTCATCTCTTTGTGAATATTTGATGCTATTGTATGACATAGTGTCTGGGCTGATGCCATTTAAACAATGTAAACTATAGGACCTCTCGTTTAAATAGAAAAGTTAAACGCTACTCTTTCTGCAGTCATTTCATTTAGAAAATAATGGAGACTTATTGTAACAACAACATGTCTACTTTTAATTTCTGAGACTTGGAAAGTAAGCCCCCATCTTCGAGGGGTCAGAGAGAATAAAATGAAAATGTAGACAGCCTCCAGCACTGAACGACCTCCAGCCCAGTATTCCCCATACACCCTAGCTACACACACGCACACACACACGCACACGCACACAGCGTTCAGCTCTCGTCTGAGTCCAGTAACCAGGTCCAGGTGTTTGTCAGTGTGGGTTATGACAAGAGTATATCTGTATGTGGGCGCAAGAGTATGCATGTGTAAATGTATATCCAGATGGCAAAATACTGTTGCTCCAAATCTTACCCCACCTCATACGGGGGCTCCTGGGCAGAAAACACCGGGGGCCTGCGCAGGAAAACACTCAGCAAATATGAATGAAAAGCGCAGAGCTCCAGACGTGTGTGTGTGTGTGTGTGGTTGCCTGCATGCATGCGTTGTATTCCTTGTTTGTTAGTCTAATAAATAAATGCAGTTATTGAGGCTTCACTGGAAGCAACAGTCTTATTCAAGCCAGGAACACGGCACTCTAATTTGAGCAGCACCTTCAATTGACTGTATAATTGAGTTTCATGTAGCAGCTGTAAACAAACAAACAAACAAAAGCTTCCATCTGTGTTTCTAAAAGACAGAAATAGAGAGAGAGAACATTTCAGACTCTTAATCCTACTTCCTGTTGAACAATGTGCTTTATACTAGACTTTCAGATCACTTTCCTATAATCTGCAAATAGCAACTTTTAATACTTACTTTCTTTCTGTTGGTCTACAAGAATGAGTGGAATGCAAGAAAGGAAATATAATTAGTTAAATGGCATATTTACATGCAAAAGGATCCCATGGGAGAGTAATTAGTTCATATTAAATAACAACTCTCACAGATCGATATAAGTAACATATACACTTCCCTGCGATATCTGTGGATTCCCCATCTAAGGTGTACCAAATGTCATTTTTATCAGACATGTCAGGCTGTTATCAGGGAATGCTAAACTGGATATAACTAAGGTTAACTGAAAGGAATGACAAAACGATGAGTTGTAGTGGCAGCTGATGAAATAGAGTTCAAGTGTTCAGGGAGACCAAAGACTGAAAATATCTTCAGTTGCAAAGTCTCATTCTTTTCAACTGAGACGGTGATGGATGAATGCCATATCTTACATGTCCTATCCTATATTCAGGCTCCTCCACTAATGGAGGGCGGGGGGTTGCACAGAAAAATGTAAAAGCCTTAAGCACTTGAGTTACCGGTACTATATTCACTGCAGTATTTCTGTGCAGGTGAACGTGTTAAGCGAAGGAAGTGAAATCCGAGCAGAGATTATTAAGATAGTTAAAAAAATATACAATAATGTGTTCATAAAGACAGCTCAGCAGGGATGGGCTCCTCCAGCGTTGCTCCTGTTGTAGAGATGGAGTGGATAAGAGCTTTAACCCTGAGGTTCTTCTTCTCTTAGATCTTTGGACTTTCGTTCTTAATTACAGTGTCAATATGATTTATAGTAATGTTTGCCCGAATTCTAAACACGCTGAGTGTGTTAGAAAGGCTTCTGAAAGCCTTGGATATTCTTACAAAGTTAAAGACTTATTGAAAGAAAAAAGGCTTAATATGAGCTTTTCAAACTGAATTCTGGGTGAAATATCAAATTATATTAAACTGTTCTACATTTATCAGCTACCTCTGACTCGCCTAAAGAGCAACAACAACAACAACAACAACAAAAACAAAAACACAAACACATTGCTCCCCTTCATCATTTGTGCAGCAACATTTCAACATCAATGAGAACCTAATCTAAAATAACGAGACTTCCCACTGTTGCTTTACTGCAGAGGTCGCCAGAGGACATTGTGGTCTAAATACAGAACTTTACTTAGCAGCAGGTTCTTTCTCTTATTTCTTCTTTCCTCCAGCTATGGTTAATTCGTTTTTTTTTTTAAATGCTTTAGTGAACACGCTTTGCTTTTGATGTAAGTAGTTAGATATTCCTGTTGGAAAATGATTTGTGCTCACTATGTCTTGTATTATCTTTCCTAAATAGTGCGTTGGTAAGATGACTTTTTGCTGATCGTTAGCTGCCACTAATAAAAATGCTCAAGGAAAATTATTCAAGACAATGAAATAGGCCGATCTTCAACAAATTCAAAACTTTATTTCCCGATGGGGTCTATGAGGTTCACTTGACTCACAGCACAGTTGATGGTCCATTTCAATGTTTCGTCATTAGAGGGGGGATTTAGCTCTCGGTGCAGACTGGACTGCAGACAGGCTAATATTAGCTGTGGTTTCTGCTTCGGACTCATCGTTCAAGGTATAATACAATACACGGCTTTTAGATGTGTCTTCCTGGATAATCACTGGAGAAACAGCCCTGATTTGGAAAATGAAGCCATGAAAACACTTGAGATACCTCATGCATGTTTGCCACACAGGCTGTCTGGATCCCAGATGAGAAACATCAGAGGTTTTGATGGATTTGTTCAGATTTGACAAGAATTAATGTGAACAGGTAAATACGATTTACTTTGTTCATGCTGTCCCTGCGTTGATGCCTTGCTTTTCATCTCTCAGTGCTGTGATGTACTGGGTACTTTATCTTGACAGAAGGCTCATGCAGCTGCCCGAGGATCAAGGAAGTCAAGTGACAAAACTGTATCATTTTTTTCATTGTAAATAAAATGTGATTGAGTGAGCAGAATTGCATGCGTGTGAGAAAGATCTTTGACTTTACACACATGTTTCCTATTGGTTCTTCCTTTGTTGTCCTCTGAAGCTGGGGTGAGTTAAGCATTTCCTTTTTTTTTTGGTGATGGAAAATCATGCTCTATTGCCTGAGCTGGCTTTGATATGTTTCAACAAGTGTACACTGACAAATTTGCACAAAGTTCAAGCACATATTTTTAGTGCACGTCCCAGACAGTGATTAATACTGTAAGGTATGTCATCATTTTATTGAATCAAAACTAATAACTACTAAAACTAGCATTCATCAATATTTGTAAGCACCTGTCAATGTTCTTGCAAGAGCATTTTTGTTTCTTATGACTCTACATCAAAATATATGGAAGAAAAATAATATTAAAAGCGACAATTAAGTACTGAAGTGGTGGATTTTGCACTCATATTTTATTTTTCTGTTTTCTTGGTTGATCTTGAGCTCAGTTTGGTTTCAGATCAGAAGTATGGTGTAATATTTTTTCTTCACATAGCAACCAAGTACTAAACGGATGCCTTTTGCTATTTAGAGACTGTTGTTGTTGTTTTCTGTTTCCATGGTTAGAAGTTAAACATTTGACTAAAAAGAAATTTCAAAAAATGTGTTTCCCCATGTTGGTGTACGTGTGGGTCTGATATTTTACAAATGTATATTTTATTTCATGTATTTATTTTAATAAGGAAAATTGAACCTGAGCTCAGAGATGCAGTTAATAATAAATGCAATCGACAGGACAATGTGACGACTCAAATTCACCAAAGGTTCATTAACATTCAGGATGAACTGACTAAACCTTTGTTGTTCCCGAAACACGTCTTTGACCATAATTACTGAGAATCCATGCAGTTATATGACACAGCTTTACACAAATAGGGTGCAATGATGACATTTTATATCACAAAAGGCAATTTTACTGTGACATCAGAATATATCTGGAAGCTACTTTTCAGGTCTCCGTTGAAGTCCATTTGTCAGTAGTAGAAGGGGACATTGTGATTCTATTCTATGTGACGTAGCAACATATTTCAGAATGTCTTGGTGTATAAATAATCTTAACTTTAGTGGCTGAGCATATTGAAATTGCAGAAGGGATCTGTTTTTTTTTTTTATTTGCCTGCTGATAAATCTACAGCCGTTATCAGCACACAGTCTTTCATAGTGCTGATCGTGAGCTGCAGGTGGCAGCTGCTGCACATCGTGACAAAGATGTCCATCAGTCCTCTGTACTTTGAAAGCAGCATGTTTTATTCAGTGGAATCGATGTAACAATAATGTAGCCAAGCTTGTGCTTTTGCATCATAACTCTGGTTTGTGCATTTTCATTGGCTTATTAGTCTTTTCTTTTTGCAACCATATTGTGATGCTGCACAGTTACATTACCCTTTTTTTAGGCTCTGTTACTCCGCCTCTTCTCCTCAGGGTGGACTTTTAATTCACATCCTCCTCTGATCTCATGATGGAGTTATTCTATGCCTGTGCTCTATAATTCATAGAGGACGCACAGGTCAACCAATTCTCCCCCTGTGTCCCCCCCCTTTCCCCCCCTTTGAACGATGTGTAAGTTGGCATCAACACCTTTTAGAAACGATACTTGAAATGTCTCAGCCCTCTGACAGCTACAGGAACCAAAGAAAGATTATAGTAAT
Organism: Brachionichthys hirsutus; assembly: GCF_040956055.1. NCBI lineage: Eukaryota > Metazoa > Chordata > Actinopteri > Lophiiformes > Brachionichthyidae > Brachionichthys > Brachionichthys hirsutus. The sequence goes on along the minus strand of NW_027180629.1, from coordinate 40,201 downwards.
CAGCAAATTACTACGACAAACTTAAGTACTGGGTGTAATACTGCACTGAGAGCAGCCTGTGTCAATGGTATAAGATATATTTAAATGATCACCCATTAATCTCACTAATAGCACACAGAATCGGTTGAGGCATGTGTAAAAGCTGCTACCGCCTCGTTCTGATCTGCTGCTATGTAAAGTTAGACATTAGACCAAATCGGCTTACGGCCAATCCCTCGGAGCCAATTGTGGTCAACTACCTGTAATATAAATGTTTAATGAAGGAATGAAACTAGAGTGTATTAATAGGGAGAGCACTAATCACATACATGAATCTCATGTTGAGTTCTGGGGATGCTTTAAATCGCTTACTTTTCTTTGAACTCTGTGGCTGTTCTTTATTTGGTAGATCACAAGTCTGTCCTCTTGTGTTTGGGTTGGCTCATTCCTAACCAAAGTAATCACTGGAGCTGCAGTTCACTCAAAGGAAGGAATGGAAAAAGAGTGATGAGTGGGGGGCTGAAAGGGAGGAAAAATAGCCATCTGGATCCCCTTTGGGGCAATTTCATCGCTCTTGCCCTCCAAACCTGAAACACCCAATTTCATCAAATTTGAGGTGCCCTTCATTCTAGGGTTGCAGAAAATTATCATATTCATCGACTCTGAATCTATTTGTTATTTGCACAAAATTTACATACTTGCACACATTTTATTTTGCAAAGTTTCCATGAAAGCCAGTTGTTTTAGGCAACTTTAAAGGATTGGAATTTTGTACAGAGCATCTCACAAGCTCTAAATTCTTGCAGGCGTTATACATAAAGTTAACCATGATTAGTAGCAGCTGTGCCTTTTGTGTTGTTCTACATTTGTATTATTATATATTTAGATTTTACTACAACTTCTATATTTTTTAGTTTTCCGTGGAATGAATCTGAGGGGATTCTGAAGGATTTCGGTATTCTCCATGGAATTTATCCAAAAACCAATATGCACTACTCAAGACTCGCCAAAGGAATGAAGGATAGGTCATATACTGATGCACTTTTTGTGGATGTCAAGGGAGAAATATTATTTTCAGACGAGTCTTGTTTCAATTTGTGCAGACAAAAAGAAAAAAAAAACCCAGTGCCCTTGCCAGTTTTAACTTTAGTGAGATAGAGAAGTAAGAGCCGAAAACCCAAGAGCAGCAAAACAGAATATCTCACTACTTAAAGACACAGGGGGGACTTTTATTTTGACCAAACTTTGTACTCGGGCAGGCACTGTGAAGGTGTAAATGAAAGAAAGGGGCAAAGAAGTCAAAGCCAGCAGGTCAAAGCGACAGAAACAGATGTCCAGGAAAGAATGTTATTAAGTGGAAGAAGAAATTGTGTCTAAGGCATTGCACCTCACGGTGGTGTGTAGTTTGGTCTGTGTCCCCCTTTTACTGACTCATCTTATTGTTCTCCACAGCGTGCGTTTAGGTCTGGAATGATGAATGGCTTTCTTTGATTCCTGCAGATGTGTCATTTGGCAAAGGATGGGGCAAATGTGTATAATCAAACTCAGAAGCCATTCGTTATTATTCTCCCTGTCTGCCTCCTGCCTGCTTCCCGCTCTCTAAACGTCCTCCATCTGCTGCTGCAGATGTAGCAATTTGTGTCACATCATTGATACTCTGCCGGCTGGAATTACGTTCGCGTTGCCTGTGCAGACACTACCTTCCCACAAGGCATAAATCCACGATGGGCTCGTCAGTGTGTCTTCCAAAGTCATTATTCCAGAGTAATTACATCTGATTGGTCCCAAATTAAATTTTCTCCCCGAGACGCTGAATCTGATGCATGTGAAATCAAATCTCAAGGGGGCCTGTTTCTTCACTTTGAACAGCCGATGGATTTACACAAATCCACCTCACAAGGCGACGATAACGTGAAGCAGACCTTTGGGAGTTTTGTGCACCCTGCATCACCCTCATGCTTATTGAACAACTTTATTGATTGATGCAGGTCCGGGTGGAGTCTGTAGTTCATTCACATCTACTGATGTAGGTCATGTATGGCCTTGCCTGATGCATAGTTACCTCCGCCGAGATGAAGGTTATGTGATTGGCTGTGTTTGCTTGTCCGTCGGTCCGTCCGTCTGTTAGCAAGATAACTCAGAATGTTCTGTACAGATCTTGATGGAACTTTTAGGAAATGTTTGGACTGCTAGCCGGAACAGACGATTCAATTTTGGTGATGATCCAGAAGAAAAAAAATCCATTCAAAATACACATCAACTCCGATTCACTTCTACTTTTCATGGTTGGTGTAGAAAGATACCAAGAACAATTTATAACTTTTGGTGATGATCCAGATCCAGGAATGAGCTGCTCGGCGGAGGTCTGCCCTCTCTGAGTGCTTTACTAGTTTCTGTATAGGCTAACCGTGCAGTGAAGGGCTGCTGTTTGTAGATTTAATTATATGATTTGAAAAAGAACATCTAATCAGCTCTTCCAGATCAGCAGGACAGTGATATCCAAAATGAGGAGGAAATTCAGAGCAATTTAGAGTGCAAGGGAGACCAGATGTCCCAAACAGGCTCCTGTAGGTTCAAATACCATTTAGCAGATGAACTCATATTAGAGCAGTGTCACACACAAAGTGCTTGAAATCCTTGACGTATCATTAGGGTCTTATCTGCAGGAAGGAATTCTCATCAGGCTGATTCATCTCTCTTTGTTTTTATTTTTTAAAAACTCACACATGTGGCACCAATATTTCTCTCTTATCTCTTAACTATAGCTATTCTTTCACACACACGCACACACACACACGCACACACACACACGTATTCACACACCCATACGTATAAATATGCATTAACAGACACACGCACACACACACCCCAACTCACAATTCTGAGTCCAGGCTGTTTGGTTAATGTGTTGTCTGAATTCTCTTTCATTAGTGACATTTGGCCTAAATTAAAATAATCTTGCTAATGATGAAAACATCCTCAATATTATAATTACATTAGTAAAAAAAAAAAAAAAAAAAACAAGTAGGATGGGACGTGGAAATTCAAGTTGTGTGAGAGTCTCGTTTCTCTGTAAAGGAAGCACAGTAAAGAACAGCAAAGTTGCCACCGGGTTCAGGTTCTAGCTAATCAACGGTGCACACAGGCGTGACTGTTCTGTTCCAGGGGACTGGACATGGAGCGAAGGGAGGGCACAGACAGGATGAGGGTCCTGCCTGAAAATGGGGGCATAAGGGCAGAAGGGGAGCGAGAATGCATGCCTTTGATTGAGGTGTGTGTGTTTGCGTTCACAGGCCTCAACAACATTCTTGTTTTATATTTCTCTAGAGGCATGTGTATGTCATGCAGACGGGGAAAAGAAGCACATTAATGGTACGAAGAAGTCACTTAATAGTTGAGAGTTAAGCGAGTTGTGTTTCTAAGGCTGCGCTTTATAATCACTATCAGATGTCTGGGTGGAGGAGAGGGCCAGAAAGAGACCTGGCGTGTGTGTGTGTGTGTGTGTGTGCGAGAGAGAGAGAATATTTTTTGATGTGAAAAACAAGGTTAATATGCGTATGTGACATACACACATGTATGTCACTTTTAAAATGGCTACATTTTACAGGATGTATATTTGTCCAAGTAAACTTGATTCTTTTGTTTTATGTTGCTGAACACACACACACATACATATATATAATCTTAAAAGAAAAGCTTTTGCTTCTCACAAAAAGGAAACGTTGGTGATTTTATTCTTCGCCCAGTTGTCCACTGTTTAGCTGATCGTCTTACATTTGCGAGGACTCTTGAATGCCGTTCATTATTTCGCTGCTGATTGGCGTCTCCATTGTGCAGGAACCTACAAACCTGTGGGTGGCATGTTTAGTTTAGCTGCATATAAAGGTGTGCTGCAGTAATTGAGTGTGCAGGCTCTGTTTGTATTCAGCAAGGCTTTGTCCTAATCATTGTCAGATGGTGGACAGAGTCCTTGCGTCTGGAGACATTTATGAGGCCTGCGTCTGCCTAGGGGGAGAATGGGCCCGACGAGCTTGTCCTTTGTTGTCTGAGAACACGAGAAATGGAAAATAAGGAGCGAATGATGGTAAATGTGTGGTCGGCCAACAGATTTATATGTCCAACGTCACCATTGCAGAAAGACCTTGTTATTGCACAGTTGTCCAAACAGTATTTGCTATTTATACCGGCACCAGAGCCACATCTGATGTGGGTTTTATTACCGTGTAAAAGGTTTCCTCTGCGTCAAAGCCACCAAAGTGGTTGATTTAAACAAATGAATATCACTTATTAAACAAAAAAAAACTGAAAAAAAAGAAAAACTTCCACCGCTAATTGGTAGCCAGAGATTTCAGGTAAACCATAACCAACCATTTTTGTAACCAACTATCTTGAATGTCTCAAAGCTGTAGATGGACGTGAGTCATGAATATCGTTAGTCAAGACTTTTTTCTCCAGTATCTAAGACGTGTCTGACTTTAGTAGCCTAATCTGATCTGAAGGAGGATTGTATTGTTAATATTCCTTGATCGCTAACTCACACTTTGAATGTTTCATGTTGCCAGTGTGTTATTGCTCTGAAGTTGTTAGCAGGGTCTTACCTCAGCCACGTGTTGTTTGACATGTTGTCATTTTACAAACAAACAAAAAATATAGTTTAGAAATGAGACTTGACACGCCTAAGTAGAAAAACAATCCATTTTAGCAACGTTTAGAGTTCGTTTTAAGTGCTCATAAGCTTAGACTGGCGCATGCACACAGAGGAAGCTGAAAGATGTCAAATAAAATGAAAGCATGCAGCTGGTAAAATAAGAAATGCAAGCGACTGTGGAGAGTTTTGTACTTTTAAGAAGTGTGAAGAGTTCCGTACAGCATGTCGGGGTCGGTTTCTGCGTTTCACTGGTTTTTTGCTCTTTCTCTGAACTTTTTCCTTCTTTTTTCCTGGAGATTTTCCAGCAGTGAGCTGTAATCTGCTTCCACCAGCAAAGTGAACAAGATTTTTCTTTGCGCAAGATACTGAGACCTGAAGTCTTCAATGCACTGTTGTTACTTCACTTAGGATCCATTAGCTGTCTCTGTTGGCACGAATGCTACAGAGCCATAAAAAAAAAAGATTTCAGGAGCAGATTCCAAACCTTTCCTTGACCCTGAGCAAATATATGTAATTAAGCAATGAAATCTCGTTTGAGCTGCCATGACCAAGGCCTTCTGGTACAGGAAATTAAGGGTAATCTGGAGCCTGTGGGCTCTCTTTGTTGCCACTAGGCTTTCTCGAGGTGAAGTTGCTCCCCGTCAAGGTTGTTTTTCAGCCCGTATGAATGATTTTTTTTTTGTTTCTGCCCTCACCATGCCCGTCTGTCGGTCACTGTGCTTACATGTCTGATACTGTGATGCGTGGGGAAACCTTTTGCTTGGTTATTTAGTCTCTCATTCATTAAATGATGGAAGATCTATTGAAATAGACAGCCTGAAATAGTATTAGCATATATTTATATATATGCTAGTATAGGGCCACATGTAAGCTTCATTAGACAACCTTTGTTTTTCTCAAAATGTGTAAGAAAAAGCAGAACTATAACTATAACTTCAGATGACCTCAAATTAAATGAAAAGATCAGAAATGAAAATCAACTCGAGAATGTGTATCTGTAACATCAGCAGGGGAGTCCATAGTCTTAACCATCCTTCAGTTTCTATAGAAGGCACTGATGTCATCACTCCACCACTTAATGGCCATGAATTCTGCAGCATCCTGCAATTTTGTTTAATCACCACAACTAAATTGCAATTATTATATCTTTTTTTTTTACCAGTCGCACAATGAATGATCCACATAGACCTACAACAATTGCAGTTAATAATTATTTTCCTTCATTAAAAATAATTTATTTTTACCACATTGTGGTGGAACATTTTATGCTAAATACAGCTGAAGAGTTGTTAAAAAGATGTTCCAACTTAACAGTGAAAACTTCATTTGAAATAGCAACTGGACATGTAATGAAATCAACATTGTGTTAGTGAGCAAAGATGTGATGAAGAGAAGTGTATTGTGTACGTGCATGTACACACACACACACACACAACTTGAACTTTGTCAACCTAAGCTGCACAGAAATCCTCCAAAAACAAGCATCCTCACTGATCGGAGACATGAGAGAGTAATTCCCTGGATTGTAGCATGTGATGTAAAAGGTGGGCCCACTTCTCAGCGGTGTTAAGTGTCTGTGTGTGTTTGTTGTTTTTGTGTAATGAAAGCAAAGAACGCAGAAAGAGGAGTGATGTTGGATAATTGCTGCCGTGCTTCAGGTTTCAACCGTTTTGATCTTCCAAACGTGGTCCATCCGTCAGCAACGAGGACACTGATCCAAAGTTCAAAAAGGGACACACACTGTCTCCCTTGCTTTGTCACTTATACAGTTTGTTTTTTGCACAGCACATTTCACCACAGTGTTTTGGTGAAAAAGAAAGGTTCCAGACCAAACAGTTGGAAAGAATTTGGTAACCTTTCAGGTGCACAGATGATGTGTTTCCGGGTAGAGGACGTACAAACTGAGCAGTCAACACAACCAGGGTGAGTCATATTTGTCAAACGTCTGCTCTGTATCTCAGACACCTCTTAAAATGCAATGTGCAAAAAAAAAAAAAAACAACCCACTGTGCACACTAGCACAGTGCTAACCCACTCATTATTCTTTACTGTACTTTACACCCGGGGTGTTTTCTGGGGAAACACTTCATGACGTCACCGATGTCGGCGTGACAATCAACCCTTCGCAAACACAGCAAGTGAATGCATTCCAGCAGGTGTAGCCTTATAAATATCGCTATAGTTTCAGAAACATGGACTAAAATCAAACATGTAAACAGGAGATATGATCTAACATCTGTCAGGATTGGAACTAGGAAACAAGTTACATTTTAGAACATTTATCCCCCCCCCCCCCCCCCCCCACACACACACACACGTAATATCTTCCGTCTGTTATTGAAACACATTATCTACGTGAGTTTTAAAGATGATTCCGGTGCATAAGTTCATCTGAGGTCAGGCGGCATGCGTACTATGGTGTTTGTCCCCGGGAATTAAAGCTCTCTGTTTTGTGCTGCTGGTTTTGTTGTTTTGTTATACCATGGACTCCTAGATAATCCCAGAAAATAATAATATTTTCCACATAATAATAATAATAACAAAAGGGTTTATAAATCTGTCTGGAAATATTAACTGGAAATTCAACAATCTTTGCACGTGAGCAGTCTTTTCTAGTTGGGTGAAATATTTTGCTGATATTTACAAGTGGATAAAGTTCATATAATTTCCTCAATGCAGTCTCGTTCTTTTCTTTATGCATTCTGCTTTCTATCAGAATTTCCTCCTGAGTGTTGTAATCGTATAAAACCTACTCATGGCGTAGTCGTTAATGCATTTTAATCCCAGACTCTCTCTTATAATTTGATTGTTTGATGTTTGTTGAGTAGAAATAATACAATCCCCCACTCAGCTCTAGAATACAAACGTGTGTAGTGTAATTGTTATAGATTAAATTATTTATCATTATTTAACATCTTTGTGATTATTATCGTATATGTAAGTGCATGAAATGGACGACATCCAAACAGTTAACTGATCTTATCCAGCTCTGAAGTTGTGCTTGGGAGTAGCCGTTTTGCTTCTGGAGGAGACTCTGGCCTGTAAATCAAGTGGCTGGTTTGGTTTGCAATTTCATCCACAGCAGATCACTGTGAAAACAGCTACTTCTGCCTTTGTCTAAATGCGTAAAACAGACAATGTGTAAAACTTAACAAGTATAGAAAGCAGACTGTCCAGGTCCACACTGTAGCCGGTTGAAATTTGTATTAATTTGTGTGTGAGGCATTTTCACATTGGATTGCTGTAGATCAGATGTTTGACAATGTGGGTGGGGCGCATGTGTGTGTTCCTGGATGCATGTGTGCTTGTGAGAAAGGGAGAGTCCAGCTAACAGAAGTGCTTCAGAGCAGGCCGCTGAGTGATTGCCACATTGCCCGTAAGTATGAATCCATCTTCTGTTCAGGCGTTTGGCTATTTGCAGCCTGACAGGAATTTGATCATGTGTTTTCTTTTAATGGTTTTCTAAACGCTCTATGGTCGCTCTGTATTACTGGATGGCACCGCAGGCAGTGAGGGGTGGGTGGTATGTCGGCTCTTAGAATGCTCTAAGATCAGAATAGATCTTTTAAAAAGTGTTGCTTAAAACACAGTTCCATTGAACATACTGATGCTGCAGCCATTCTTCTTGCCCATTCCCACCAGGCCTATTCACACACACAGCCAGCAAACAGCAGAAGAACCACGTGGAACCACCAGGTTTTGCGATCTTGTTCCTCTGCAATGATTCTGCAACGTTACACCACCGACAAACATGCTGCATTGTTTTCACGTGTTTCATGGCTCCATTGTGTATGACGAAGAGGCCACGTGAAGGTAGAATGAAATTAATGTAGCTTTTAAGCATTTTGTTGTCATTCTGCAATCAGACCAAGCGCCTCCTTTAACACAGCTGCTTCGGCCTCTAGTGTGTTGTGTTACGCTTTGTAAAGATTGAATTAACGTGATAAACAGTTATTTGTTTTCCCTGTTGCATGAAGATTTCCGATTGGATCAAACAAATCTGCCAGACATTTGACCAACTCTCCAATGTGGCACTTGATTTAACTGATAAATGCTCCTGGTCGCTTTTAGAGTCTTCCAGGTTTGCTTCCACACATTAAAATGCTGAGGCATCACAAACCCGTCCTGAGTTTCCACCTTGCATTCACACAGACTTTACTTCCTTTGTAGGCGTTACCAAGATGGAAAATCGCACTCAGAGTCTAATGAGATCATCATGGATTCTGTGTGTCTACAGAATATATTGTCAAATGTGTTTCCACTCAACACCACTTTCTTCTCTGATGTTTTGAGTGCCTATTGTGAAGCAGAGACAACAAATGACAGCTTGTAGGAAGTCGCTGATTGAAGGAATTTCGGCTGTAATCCGCTTCACTGATGTTTTCTAGAAACAACCCACTGTCTGGCGCTCTGCCGGACTGTCTTGCCACAGCACGCCTGTTTTTGATACCTGAAGGCCAGACTGTAAACTGACACCTGCAGTGGCACTTTCAGCTCCCCGCATACCTCAGATCAGATGTGGAGCGTGTGGATGGATCGAGGTCATTTCATTTTCCTAAAACAACTGCTTTCTGGCTTGTCTTTGAGCTGAGGTGTGCGCACACACACCCCGGGGGTTGATGTGTGCTCTGCCCATCAGATTTTGAGTATTATTAGTGAAATGTGCAACAGTGAATTTGGCTCTTTTAATCTTTCGCTTTGTGAAGAGGCTCTTAAATATCATCGTGTGGGTTATTTTGCCCCTCAGATTATTTTGTTTGAGAACATATGGCATAAACAACTTTCGGACTGGAGCCTCTGCTGTGTTATCTCTCTAGCATAGCAAAATACAATCATTTATGATCATTCAGAATTGGCGTAAATCAATGATCACAATTTGTTCAGTCTGACAGCAAACAAAATGTCATGTCATTAAATGCAGAAGAGTTTCCAGAGGGATGGGTTTGAGTTGTTTTATTTTTCCAGGCTGTATTTTATCTAAAATAAAATATCTAAACACATATCATTTTGCCTGCAGCAATTGCCAAATTGTCTGTTGTCTATTGGCGGTGGTTTTAGGGATATATTTAGGTTTGTAGAACTTTGATTTATGAACACTCTGGCCTTTTTAACAAGTAATATGAATTGACCTCTTTGTCTAATGGCGGTTCTGACCATGGGGGATAACACACATGTAGAAAATGCCACAGACAGACACACACCCCAGAGACACACACACATCTGCACACAGCTGGAGTGGTTTATTGGGTGGCAATAAAACGCAACGTTGTGTGAAATGAATCGAGTGTGACTTACAGCGTTTTGGAGGCTGTGTTTTCATAGGGATGAATACGTAGACCCGCCCAGACTGTCATGTTTATACAAAGAATCTTTATTTGAGTTTAATGTTCCAGCTCTGCAGACGGGAATCTGCACAACCTGATGCTCCAATCACAAATCTAATAAAATGAGCCATCATTGGCACACATTTTTTTGGGTTGCATTACATAAGGATTTTTTTAATTACATAATTTATATTTTATTTAGTAGCTGTAGAGGTAGAGAGCTGGTTCAATGATTTTATATGAATTTCAGGAGTCATCCTTACTTGATGAATTACTGTGTGATGCCACAATAGCAGTTTCATTGCAAGTTAAAATTATAAGGAGAAAGTTCATAATAGGAATAAGGGGAAGACGGGCTTCAAATCCATGCCTTTTGCATCATCATTAGATTATGCGTTTCTGTTCCGGTGCCTTTGGTTTTATTTTTATTATTTTACTGTATTATGTGTATTTTTGTTTGCAGAGACAGCAGAACTGTGCGACCGGCACCATCTGTGAAACTCCACTTAAAGCCTCCCTCCTTTTCAGGTAAGAGTGAAATAATTATCATGTAAAAAGCAAACATTAACACAAGACCAAATATTTTAGTGTGAGTTATAATGATATGACTAAGGTCCAGGATAAAGGGTTTATCTTATCTGCACACTATGAGAACCATGTTCTATGTGAAATGTGTAGCTTGACGATCCATTCATATTTCCATTTGGATATATTATGACACCTTAGGTCAGTTTACCCATGACTGTCAGCATTTGTATCTTTAAAGGTCTATAACTATGTTGAAAGTTGCATCAGTATTGTATCGACTTAGACTCCATGAACGGTGGGGCTATTTTCTTAAATTAAGTAGAGTTTACTGATTTTTTATGCTCGCCATTATGGATCACTGGTATTTGTGGCTTGCTTTAACATTATTTCCACCTACCAAAGAAGTGGTACCAAAACAATGACCCTTAAGACATTGTCACCATGGCAATTCCCATCGCATTTGTCGCCGACTAAAATCAGATGCGCTTTGCCAAAGAAATGGTGTCACACAAGGCACAAAGCCAATATCTGGAGTTTAAGTGTTTTTTTTAGTGCATCTTTGTTCTTTGGATGGACATTCAGACAAGGGAGGCAGATGCTAACTGCGCTTTTGCATTTATGTGCTTTAAATGAACACCACGCCTCAGCCGACAGATGGTATTGTTGATGTTTACTTGTTTGTCACATGGTGCTTAAAGACGGGGTGAAATGGCTCTCACACTCAGTTGGATGCTATCAATGTCTTTGGGGAACACGACAGACTTGAGACATTTCTTGGGGTACAGTCTGCTGTGCTGCAGGTTACATGATCTCTCTTGTTTTGAAGCCCGACATTTCAAGGTATTTTGATCAATCTGGAGTCTCACACAACTAGTAGGAGCAACAAAGCATGTAATAAACACCTTCCATGTTCAGATGGCCATCAATACAGTTTATAATGTGTTGTTTCTTTGCATGTTTTGTGTTGGCATCTACAGGTTGATAGAATGAATTGATATCTCGCATTTATCGCCACTTTTTTGTACAGCGTCGGTATTAAAAGGCAACCTGGGTCCCTCGGAGTGTGAGACATGCGTTTCAGCAAGCCTGTTACCACTGGAACACGAGAAGCTGTTTTCTTTAGCACGCGCATACACCTGTGTGCACTTATGTATGCACCGAAGGAGATGCAAGTATGAATCCCGATGCACACAGCTGTGCTGGCAACAGCATCTTTCAACGTGAATGTGGCTCTACCACAATTCACATGCTGCGGAGCAGAGGAGCTCTGCATGCAATGGGTGCGTGCGCGTCAGATAGAGTGAGGTTGTGAACTTTTAAATGGGAAAAGCATCCACATGGTTGTCTATTCCATCTCACCTGGGGGTCTCCTGTTGTGTATTTGTTGTGAGCATCACCCACGATGTGCATTCACTTTGACGGATAGGGGCTTTTGCTCCTGTTGTTTTCCCTGAGAGACAAAGGAAAATCATTGATTATTTCAATGCTGGGTTTGACTTTATCTTGGCAGGGGTTACACAGAGCATATTGCACTGAGTGACTTTTCTATATGAGACATAGGAAAAGAGTATTCAAAAACAGATTTTACAAAGTCATAAAATAATGTCCATTAATGGATGTACTGAATATAACGTAGTACCACACTATATCCTAAAATATCTAAACGATTTTACTCGAAATCATCTGCAATCAAATGAACAGCAAAGTACATTAAAAATTATTGGTAGACTTTGTTTTCTTCTTCTTCTTCTTCTTCTTTCCTTTTTCCCCTCTCTCTATCACCCCCCCACGCAAAACATCTCTCTATCATACACACAAACTAGCTACCAGCCCACTAGTCCGCAGCAGCATCAGAAAGTACTTAGTGGTTTAAAAACAGGAGCAGTGGGTTTTGTCCTAATCCCTGTTTGGGCTAGAACAGACTCCTAAATAAACTGCTGCAATGGGACACCACTGTTTTCCACAAGGTAGGTGATGATATTCAGTGTAGCAGTCGCCTTTGTGGCCTCTCTCTGATTAATGGTTCCATGTAGTGATGAAGATGTATCTGAAAATATATTTTTCTTTTTTCTTTTATATATATATATATATAATTGTGCTGAGCAACTCATTTTTTTCCATCTTCAGCACTCTTTAATTTTCCATCTTCTCCTTGGTAAAGGTTTTTATTATAAGATTTTACAAAATTGTTCTGTGTGCAGCCAATGAACTGTCAACCACAATGCAAGGCGGTTTCCATGCCTAATACTGCATCATTTGAGCATGCCTGTTAATATGGAGTAGCTGCTTTTGACCTATAATTTGCAATTTATTTCATGAAAATTAACACTTATGCTCCATTTCACTCCATTTTACACAAATAATCTTCTGGGTGTCGCATCACTCTCTTACACCCAAATTAAATATGGCTGAGGACACTTCTTGGCCGTTGTGTTTGACAGCAAATTCTGTATATCTTCACATTGCAAATTTGGTCTGCATGAAGTGGTACTTTTTGTTTCATATACAATGAGAGGTGAGAAGATTTGTGCGCACCTCCACAAAAAGTTTAACAAATATTTGAGCATATGTGCATCTAAAACTGATTCTGGAACTTGTGCTTCAAAAAGCACTCTGTCATCAACGAGAGAAAGAATGCTGTAAGCAGCAGCACTAGCATCCAAAGGTCCGTTTTAGTCACATTTTAAATAGTTTTAAAGGACTACAATTTAAAAAAATAAAAATGATGGATCAAACATTAATACTGATATAGTTTGTGTTTGGTACGGAACGAAATCATTATGTGAGATCTACATTTAATAGGCTGATGGCTTGGAAGCACCAAGCTGTGTCCTCACTGCAGAGTTATTCATGTGTATGCATGGCTGTGAGGTTTTCTCTCCGGGGATGTGTTTTGTTTTGCTGTCTTCCACTGCAGCCAGATGAATGGCCACATGGAGAGAAAGGGGGGTGGGCCTTTGGACATGTTAAAGGACACCTGTGGGGCTTTGGGGGGCCCCTGCATGATGGACAGGGTTACGCTTCAGGTGGCAGTAATTTTTCTAAGCCACAGGGAGGGGGCAGTGGGGTTGGACTTTGCGTGGGCTGTGAGCGTGTGCAGGGAGTGTGCTTCTGTCTGCGCCATGTTTTTTTTTTTAACAACAACTTTGGCTTCTGTAACATTGATGCGATGCTTTGAAGCAGAGCTGCCTGTGTTATCTTTTGTATCCTTATCAGCAGCTAAAATAAATGATCCCTTTCAGTGTGTTGCTCACATGCATACCTTATATGCATGTAAATATAATTTTGTTGTGTATTTGTACTGAGAGAATTTTCATGCATAATGACAGAAGATGCTGTACGTGTGTGTGTGTGTATGCACGTAGCCTTATCTCTCAATCAGTAATTGCTTTTAATACTACTGGGAGTCCCACATAGATCGTGACAGCCTTGGCCACCACTAATGATGATGTAAATTTGAAAACACAACATGTGTGTGTGAGTGGGTGTCCATCCCTGATATACAGTATGTAAATGCTCATCTTTGTGAGACAAATGTTACCTTGTTGAAGGGTCGAACGGCATGTGTGCCTGCTTGCATGCATGTGTTGTGTAAAGGCTTTCTTATTTCAGGGCCTAATATGTTCTCTGTTGCTGATGCTGAGCTGGACCAGTGACTGGGAGAGCTTGAGGAATTTTAGTTGCGCAGACAAACTCACAAATCAAGAAAGTTGAGTTTGAGTGGCATGTCATACACCACTAAGTCACTGGAGCAACTCTTTACCATGGACAGAGTGATAAAGCTGATGGCCGGGGATGAGCGTCTAGGTCTAGGACAATATAACATGTGCCTGTTAATGTAAAGCTGAATGCTCCACATTCATTCATTCATTCATCTTCTTGACCGCTTTGTCCGTTACCGGGTCGCGGGTCGTGCTGGAGCCTGTCACAACACTCAATGGGCAAGAGGCAGGGTACACCCTGGACAAGCTGCCAGTCCATCACAGGGCCACACACAGACAGACACTCATTCACACACACACACACACACACCTATAGACAATTTAGCGTAACCAATCCATCTAATTGCATGTTTTTGGTGGTGGGAGGAAGCCGGAGAGCCCGGAGAGAACCCACATTCAGCACCTGAGTCATACAAACATTCATGTATGCCTTTTTACAGTATTACCTATGTAATAGGGTTAGGGTTAGGGTTATATATTTATTGTCTGTATAGGCATGATTCTGCGTGTCGGAGCCGTTAACAGGGAGTGCAAAGGTCATCCACAGGGGTCAGAGTGTCATTCTTATGTTTCAGCTATAGAAGACGCCTTGTGTTTCACATTGAATGGACTGTGAAATAGTGTCTTCAGACAGAGGAGAGAAAGAATGTGGGATTCAGGAAAGCAGGGGAAACATGAAGAGGAACATGAAAAAAAAATGGTACGATTGAAGGGTTTGGGGGGTAGAACAGAGAGGAAGTGAGCATTCATGTTGGCAGGTTGCAGGAGGATTGCGATCTTAATGATAAGTTAGGGTAACAGTGTGTGTGTGGGCTGCTGTGTGTGTTATAGTGTTTTGTTCACAGTACATGTACATGTGAATAAACAAATCACATGCATGTACGCAATGCTACTGGTGGAGCGTGCATGCATGAATGAATGCATGTTTTGTGTGCCAGGTAGGTCTGTTTCTCTCAGTACAGAAAGGGGTCCATGGCGGACATACGAGAAGCTTCTGCAAACTCGAGGATCCCCGAATAGAGGATTCTCTATATTTGGGAGCTGGACCGAAGCTGCTGACCCCACACCTGCCCTGTATGTGTGTGTGCCGACCTAGCAAGAGATGGACCTAGTCAGCAGAGGTGAATGTGTATGAGTGTGTGTGACTTGTTTGTGATTTATATAATACAGGTAAAGTATGTTATACAGAAAATATAATTGCTCCTCTTTTTTCCGGTAAAGCAATGCATGCAAAAATTACATACTACAATATTGCCACATTTTAAAGATGGAAATACAAAAGACACAGTAACAGTGCAGACAACAACATCAATACACAGGAAACCAATTTATTCAAGCTGCTGATTGTCCATCAAATGAGATTTAAATTGATTTAAAGGGACTGACATGCTTGATTTAATTCAGTTTCTGCAGATTGTTAACATGGTGATTTTTCAGAACCAAACAGAATTGCTACCTTGTGCACTGTGAGCCCGAGTTATATACCTAGTTATAATCAAAAAGACACTGAGAATCAGTGCTATGGATGGCCACACAACTACATTACATAGTAAGTAACTACACTTTCCATCTTCAGCAGTTTATAAGGGCAGAATAATAGACTGCCTTTAGTTTAATGCATTAATGTTATAGTGCTGCAGTCCAAGACCAACAAAAAAGTAAACAGACAATCCAAAAACTCACAAAAAGTCAGACATTCAAATACACACAACAAATACATATTTAATGAACTTAAAATATCACTGAGGCATACACAAATATATATATATTATATATATATATAATTAGATATGTAATCATAAACTAATTTGCACGATCAACCAAAGTTTCATGAAAATCTATCGTTTAGTTATTGTGTAATCCTTCCCTAAAAGACAGACAGGTAGGCAGGTGTGTGAGACATGTCTTCAAATCTAAAGCCCCAGATGACATCCTTCTTTCATAACATGTTCAAATCCGTCCGGAAATTGCTTTACTGTAGAAACCTCCAGACTTTTACTGGTTAGTCAACCTCGCAGTCTATGAGCAAAACAGTTGCATCATTTTAAGTAAAGATATCCTTATTTTGTCCTACGCAGGGTTTTCATTATATTATTTATTCACGCACACACACACACACACACCCTGTGGATATGTGGGAAACAGTGATATAACAGTTAAACAATGGGAGTTCTAAAATTGAAAACCATCCAGATTGTGATAAATAATTTGCTTTTTGATAATGGAGATCAGTTTTTTTCCTGTATTTATTGCTGCCTCCTCCTGTTTAGTATTAACTCATAATTCCTTTCCACTCCTGATTTCACTGCCTTTATATATTCTTTCTCCTTTTAATCTCTTTTCTCCGATTCATTCATCCCTCTCTTCTGCTAACCCCTTCTCTTCAACCGTTTTCCCCCCTCCCTCATTTTATGACTCCCCCCTTTCTTTTCCCTGCTAATTGCATCCTCGCTGTAGCATCACAGGAGTCCGGAGCTCATTAATTGCTGGAGATGAGACAGGTGGCGCCACAATGTTGTGATGCTCCTCGTTAGTTGTCAGTTTATTGTGTTCATGTTTTTTGTTTGTGTGTGAATTTTTGCCCGGTGTGTGTCTGCGTGTGCCTTTTATGTCTGTTTGGTTGCGTGCCTGTACTATTTTGTAGAATTCCTATGTGTGTGTGTGTGTGTGCGTGTGTGCTGCCCCTGCTTGTTAGCGGTGCAGAGCCCCTTCTCACTGTAATCTCTTTGTTTATGCAGTGCGAAAAGGGCCTTGCAGGGCATGAACTCCCCACGCTCCTATCCCACTGTGCCACTCACCCCTAGCAGACCCCCATGCCCCCCCACCACCCTTTTGACACCCAGCTTTGTGGCTCGGCTCTGTCCTCCCTCCCTGTGTCCTGTGGTCCCTCCGTCCTGTCCAGCTTTGTTAACATCAGAATCTGCATGAGATCAGCCAAGATGTACCTAACATTATTGTAGGACTTTTTAAGTTACTCGAGACACATTTTTCATCCAAAAAAACAGAAATCCAAAATTATTTTGAGACCATTTTACTCAGAATGACACCATTCAGTAGAGTTGGGTCGATATACGAAGGGTGGAAGACAACTGGCAGAAGGAATGTTCATGTCCGTTACTGATCAGATACACAAATGTATTGGCAACATTCGTATCAATCTGTTCCTTTATTCTCCACTCACATACGAGTATAGATCTGTCAGTTTGAAAAAAGATGCATCCATCAATGCTCACATACTTCCCTGTGTGTTGGCAAGAATGGAAATGGCATCAGTAGAGAATGTTGTTTGAGTTATTTCCATTTTTCTTTTGTTTTCCTGTTGTTGCTGTACATATTTGTCATTCCTTGCTTGACTCATGTCTGCAATGAACCCAAACATGGACAGACACATGTCTTTAATGCAAATCAATGTAACAATGGACCTTTAGAGGTCAGCCATGCCCCTCAACAGCCAAACTGGAGGCACAAAATAATTTTTTTATTTGTAGCTACTATATCTACGACTACTACCGTACTTTCGGTTTGTCCCCTGAGGGGTCGCCACAGCAAATCAACGTTCTCCACTTCACCCTGTCCTTTGCATCGTCCTCCCCAACACCAGCCACTCTCATGTCCTCCCTCACTACGTCCATGTATCTTCTCCTGGGTCGACCTCTAGCCCTGTTCCCTGGCAGCTCCATCCTCAGAATCCTTCTACCGATATAGTCCCTGTCTCTCCTCTGGACATGTCCAAACCATTGAAGTCTGGTCTCTCTGACCTTATCTCCAAAACGTGCTATAAAAGAAAAAAAAAAAGAAACTTTTTCCATTTACTGGAAGTTGTTTGGTATTTCTTCTAATTTGATTTAACTCGCTGTCTAGCTCACATTTTAGACAGCGCAGCAGTCAACACTCAAATGTCGATGTGTGAGAGCATTATTGGGTGCCTTAACTGTAATGTAAAAGTTATGACATTACTGTAATAAACCCAACACTGGCTTTCAGTATGCATCCAAATGCGATTACAGGCTTTCTAGTTGAGATCAATGCCAGCAGAAAACACTTTTTAATTTAATAAACTTGAATCAATCCTATTGTAGATTGTGGAAAGAAAAAAAGAGGTTTTAATTTAAAGGTTGGCAACTTGGCAAACAACTAATTTTTTGTTTTCTTTTATGTTTTAGTAACCATTCATCTTTATCTAGATACATTATATCACTATTTTCTTTCCTTTGCTTATTTTAATCACATCATATGCTTCTTCTCTTCCCTTCCTTCTGGCCCTCTCCATAACCTCGCTCACAGATCTTTCCTTTTACGTTTTCAGTAAAATATTGTTTTGAATTCCTGGCAATAAGGAATGCAATTCTATTAGAGTGAACATTTACAAAGCAGCAGTGTGTCATCCAACAGATGGTATTATCAGTTGATCAAATGGTGTCCTCTTGGCAGGTCCGGAGGATCTTGTGTCGTGGGAAGTGATGTGAGATTAAGTTGTGTGTGTGTGTGTGTGTATGTTTGTCTGGATCGGACTGCATGTCTTTGTGTCTTTGTGTGTCCATGTGCTCATGCAGGTGTGGGGGTTACTGAAAGTTTGTAGGTCAGCCTCCTGCCCCTGATGTCACCTTGCTCTGTTTAGCCCTAAACAACCACGACAACAGGGCCTCTTCTCTTCTCTTCTCTTCTCTTCTCTTCTCTTCTCTCATTCAGAACACTGCTGTATAAATCCGGAATGAAAACCTGCATAACAATTTGTCTTCTGTAAAGATTTAATCTACATTAAAAATTGGGTTAAATATTAAATTAAACACGGTCACCAGGAAGGAATTATCCTCCAATTGAAAGAGCTTACATTTGGTAGATGTGTATCTTAGCGAATGAGAGTGGGAGGAAGCGACGGTGAGTAGGAACATTGCAGATACAGAACATTTTTATTGGGCTACGCTATTCTTGGCTGTAGGAGCAGTTGTCATCAGCCACGGGAGCATTTGCAGCTCTTTTAATAGGTGGTCCTCCCCACTTATTGTGGACAAATTAAAGTTAAATAGTTGATTTAAAAAGACAGAATGCCATGCTTGTAAATCAGTGTCCTTGAGGCAACACAGGAACAAACAGTCCCTCCATTTGAAAGCTGATATGTTTTATCTGAAGAAGCATAAAGGACCAAACGCTTTAGTGACGACGAAGCATAAACACCCCTAATGTTATTTCCCCTCATGACAGGAAGTACCTCTTCCTCATAGTGGATTGAACTATTGAGCTATTTATGACGCTCATTGCTTGCGCTTAGTCTATATGTATAAAGAGCGTTTTGTTCTGTATTCCAAATACATTTAAATTATACGTGCATGTTTTGATTGACAGGGGGAAAAAATGGCCTGCTTCACCAAGGTTCTTTTCTTTGAGGCTTCTTCATCCTCTCGTCAAACCCCCATGCATGGTTGATTCTTAGCCCAAAAAACACTTCATAAGGGAAATTCAGGCTTTTTCTTATTTATTTATCCAGTTACAATCTGTTTATGAAATATTAGTCCTATATTAGAGGCAGATAAACAAAGTTACAGCAAACTCCTGTCAGCTACCTCAGATATTTTTGTGTGACAGATGGAAACACAGGTAAGGTGGCCGGAGGTCGTGGATCCTCGGATATTTAGCAAGCTGTTGCATATTTATGAAACAGAAAAATAGGCAGGCGGAGATCCCACATAGCAGGTGGGACATCGCTGCTGTCTCAGCTCCCCCTCAGGAGGGAGCTTCCACACGACTCGCCTGTCTTCTGCCCACTGTTCTGTAACCTCAACAGGAGATTTTCAACATTCCTTGACCTTGTGGTCATTGACTTCCTCCAGAAACAACCCTGACGCTCTTCACAGGGGGTCAGACTGGTTTGGCTGCCTCAAGACTTTTCATGCAGACTAATTCTTTTTAGAAACACTCGAGCGTTTCCCTTCATTCACCCGTAGTTGTTGAACTGACTGTGTTGGATGTAATGAGCCACTTAATCATTTATTTATGACACTCCAGATGCTAAAAGCACATCTGAGACTTTAATTTATGGTTTTATTTTGCCAATTATGCACCTCAGAGTAAAGTAGGACACCAGCAACACCCTATTTGCCAGACAGGGGAAGCTCGTCATTTATTTTATATATACAATAAAGCAATTGAGAATATTTGTAATATTTATTGTATTATTATTACAGAGGTGAAATGTCTCATCCTGTCTCAGTCCTCCTTTTGGTTGTTTTGTGCTCCAACCCTGCCGGTCCGTCAATGGTTTTATGGCTGTTGTAAACTGATACAGTGAGCGGTTTCACAATGACAAAAACAAGCTGTAAAAGCCATTCCAAGTCTATCATTAGACCTTCATTGAGTTTGGTTTGACACCTACCTTTGTGTGTCTGTGTGTGTGCGTGTGTGTGTGCGTGTGCATGCGTGTGTGTGGCGTTATGCTGGCCACAATAACTATTTTCTCTCTATCTGCAAAACCCTTTCCAAAGAGACGTGTTCCATAAAACTGCTTTAAGGAGGTGATGTAATCTAAATGTGGTTGTGTATACGTGGGTGTGTTTCTGTTCTCATCTAAGAAAAAGAGAAATGATACATTTGTTCTTGACTAACTGACAGAAATTTGAATCTGCGTCATTGAAGCATCTTGAACACATTATTATTTATTTATTTTTACACATAAAATGTGAACTTAGTTATTGTAGCTCAAGATTGACCCTCACTTTTTACAGTAGCCACTCCTGTCTGATAAAAATGTCCGTGACGTAAGCAGAACCAGCCCTTTTCCTTCTAGCTCATTTCACTTTAATTTCATTTCATGCATGTCTGTATGAAAGGATCCTGTTGCAGTGGTGCAGGGATTTTCCTTAAAGGTCAAAGGTTAATCAAGAACAAATGAGTATTGAGGTCAGAGGTGAGGCTGAAAGACTTCTTCTGTCACCGCTTTGTCCATACGCCGCTGCCCATTCTATGTTTTAACACTCGTTTTCTGCTCATCTCTTTTCCTTGGAGGAGTCCTGCTATGTTACTTTTTGACAAGACTAGTGCTGCTCCTTGCTAATAGGCTCTGAGAACAGAATTTAAAAGTCCAAATGGATGTTAGTACAAAGAGGAACTGTTCTCTCACACATCTACAGCGCTCCATCAATGTTGTCTCCGTTCTTAGAATGAGACATGGAGCATTCAGGCAGAAAGGATTTCTATGTAAATGCGCAGATGAATAGGAGGGAATCGACCGGGCCAAAGCAGATTATGTTAATTTGCTTGTTAGTTTAAACTCATGGTGAAGAGAATAGGCAGGAATTAACAGATGAGCTGCTGTGCCTCTAAAATGCACTTAATCCCCCATCTCTTTGTCAGCTCACACATCAAATACAGTAATAAATGCTTCTAAAAGCCAAACAGGAAAAGGAAAGGTAGACTTTAAATCCTCTGGCAATGAAGGAAACCTTGAATAGATTTTTTTATTTTTTATTTTGATTGTTAATCAATAATCCATGGGGTTTGTCATCAAAAATATCATTGTGTAAAATTGTCTGCTTGTTATTTGTTACATCTTGTGAATACCTGGATTTTAGAGGTTTGATTGTTTTGATTTCATTTGAAACAGTCCTCGGGCACTCATTTCATATTAACGTGTCCTGGGAAACTGTCACTAATATTGCTCCTATAAAACATTGTTTGACTCGAATGAATTAATGAATGGATGAGTGAAATGTACAAATCTTAGAATCACAATTTTAAAAGAAAAAAATGTGATCCCCCCCCCCAAACTGGAAATTCTGGGAGAATATTGATATTGATACATCCATTCATTATTTTATGTCTTGAACATACAGTATTTCTAAACTTCACAAACTAGCTACTAGTATGTGTATACTAGCTAATTTGCTCATTTATCTTGGATGAGTGGGCTATAAATGTATGAGATGCCTCAACTGATAACACTCAAGGCTGTCCTTTTTATTTCAGAGTGTAATCTCTGATCACGTTTTTTTGCTTCTGCGTTTTTATTCCTCAGTACCTGTAAACAGATTTTGATGCCCTTTAAACCTTAACCTCGTTAATGAAATTGCTTATTTCCCTCATGAATATTTTCTTAATCAGCTAAATGCAATACAAAATAAGACTTTCTCAATATTTGCATATATATTTGTAGAATGCTTTCAGGTAACTTGAGATTTGCAACACTTAAGAACTGGCGACTCTGTGACCCTAAAGAGGATACGCAGTTTAATGAATACATTAAGTTGTATATGTACATGTATATGCATACTGTATTTTCTCTTCTTATATTCATATTTTTCCTCATTTCCATGACAACAACATCTCTTCTAAAAGAAACTGAGGTTCATTTTCATTAAAATGATTTTAGATATTTATTTTTAACTGACTGCTAAAATGAAAGAGATCATATCCTTGCACATTTGCTCAGATTAATGTATTTATTTTTAGTTTTTTTGTCAGGGCTGCAGGGATATGTTTCACTGGTTAACAATGAAGACGAAAAGATGAAGAAAACTCCCCAGATCTTTAGATGTATCATTCATATCCAGATTTCAGATATCAGAAAGTAAATGTGTTTTCATAACTCCTCAACCTCTGTGACATTCAACTAAAGCAAACCCAACTTTCTTTTGAATGTTGATGCTGAAAGCTGCTGACATGAGAAATTGTTGTGTTATGACAACCTGTCAGAATTTATGAGAGAATGAAATTCTGAAATAAATGCCGGTTGGCCCGCAGCACTGGCTGAAACACAGCATCTGAGCACTGTGTTTCAGAAACTAGAATGGCCATTTTACATAATTATATATATATATATATATATATATATATATATATATATTCCACCTAACATGAAGTTTGAATCATGTATGAATGCAGGGAATTTTTCTAGTGAGAGACATGCTGTATTCATATTAGGACTTGTTTCAGGTTGGTTCAGATTTTCATCTTTACATTTTTCACTGTGCAGTTGATCAACTAACTATCGAGGGTGTAAAATCTGTTGCCATATATGTTTTTATTTTCACCATAGCACAACTATGAAATCTGAGTAAATGGGCACCACTGACTCAAACGACACTGAAAACCAAGTAAATTGTGTGTTACAACCTATATCACACTGGCTTCACTGCATATCCATCTTGATAGGTTCCCATGTTGTGACAAGCATTCACCAAATGACCAAAGAGGCTGTGTACTGCTTGGTATCTTTTGGCATACTTATTCATTTTTGCTGTGCATGCTGCTCAAGTTGCCTGAGTGGCTTCTCCAAACATCTTTCATACTAAAAGAAAAGAATGAGAGGAAAAAGAAGAATAGGGAATGCACTTTTTTTTCTCCCGTTTATCGTTGATGAACAACAGAAATGAGCGAGAGGGAGAAAAGAACAGTGGTGACTACAAAAGAGGAAACAGAAGCTACTTGCCCTGCCTGTTGAAAATTAACATTTGTTTGGTGGGATACCCTCTAATTTAGTGTTGTTTCGGGTCTGTAATGCTTTTTGCTAAAAGCAATGTGCTCTCAACACACACCCACACACCCACAAGCACAAACACACACTATAGTGAATGCCTCACAGGCAACAGGATAGCTCTGAAAAGGAAATGGTCTATTAGTGTCTCAAGCCATTTATTTATTAGTATAAAAGCTGCAGGCAAGGGTGATGTAATCGCTAATGGCTTCTTTAAAGTGCCTTTGCCATCCAGTACCTGATTTGTTAGCAGCACACCAGCAACCAGATAGAGGTATTGTTGAGTTACTTTGGAGTGCAAATTGTTTTTTTTCGGTAAAAATGCGACAGTAAAAATGCTCTTGGCATCCCCAGAGAAAGCTGGAAAGAGCAGTCCGGCAAACGTTTGATGCATTTTGTCTTGAACTCTTGTTTTGCATGTTCCCCCCTCCAGTCTGCAGACATAAGACCAGATTAGGTCCTCAACAAAATGAGTTGAACGCCACTCTGTTTTAGGGTACTTGAAGTAGGCTCTTGCTCAAAATGACTTATGCCACTTGGGCTGCTGGTGATTCCATTCACAATGGCTTTTTTAACAATGTTGTCACTTGAGAATGGTGGCTTTGACATATGCAGGTTAAATATCCACATTTAGGATGTCCTGATGTATAACCAATCACGGCCAACTGTGGTCATGTAAAGTACCGGTAAGATGATTGATAACCTGATTGTGGCTGTGGCATTAGCCTCATCACTTTTAACCAGTCATTTTATACCTCAGGCCTTAGCATTCTCTAATTAGGTTTTAAGTTTTCCATTCTCTTGAGCATGATATCTATGTGCCACCTGGAGAAAAGCTCTTAAGACTTCAAAGAGAGAAAAAGCCAAATTCAAACTGGACTCAAGGATGCTCAAATTCCAATTTAGGAGGGGGGGTTGACCTTCAAGCTCTCTGTGATCTCACAAAGCGTGTATTTGGCCATAACTGAAGAATTGATTCGCTAATAATGGAAAAAATGTATTCGACGATTAAGAAGACAGTAAAATTATTATTATTTTTAGTTAAAAGGTGACTGTGTAATGCTGCTGTGACACTTGACTCGGTCGAGCAACAGTTCCCATTACTCATTGAAGAAGCACGATGATCAGATGGGCAATAGTTGTTGCATGTACAGAACTGACCAACTGAAAATGAAGAAGGGAGGCAGCTTTCAAGCCGCTTCCTTCAGATCCCGCTGCTTGTTTTCAATATCCTCCTCAGTCCTCACCCTCCTCCTACTTTTTTGCAAAGCCTCGCTCCTGTCTGCTCCCTGCCCCCGTTTTCGTTCCACTTTGTTCTCCCTCCCTATGAGTGGGTTAACACTCCCCACCAGGCAAGTGAAGTAACTCCCCCTTCTTCTTTTTTTTGATCCCCCCCCCCCCCCTCTGTCTCCCTCTCTCTCTCTTTCTCAGCTGGGCTGCTTGTGTATCGGTCCAAGTCGGAGGACAATAAACTGCAACTGCTGCTGCCGGCGTGTTTCGTGTGGTGTGGACTTTCTCACGTCGCGGTCTCACACAGACACACACAGGGGCTTGCATGCCCTGGACTCTCCCTCCCCATCGCTCTCTCTCTCACACACAAACATACACACACTCAGAGGGAGAGGAAGTGTGTGAGTGGTGAACCCTGTCGTGTGGAGTGCCCTAAAGAGGGGAGAGGAGAGGAGTGGAGCAGCAGACTCTACCATGCCAGCGCAGGGAGGAAGGCTGAAGCGCTGTCTCTGTCTCTGTCTCTGTCTCTGGAGCCGGAGTCCTCTGCTGCTGCTTGGACTGTTCTCCCTTCATGCGCAAGCAAATGGTGAGTTACTGCAAAACTTCTTTCTGCTCTGGTTCTGATCTCGACCTTTATTTTTACACTTGGAAGGATGCACGTTTTACAGTTGTGTCGTCTATAAGCTCCATATGGTGACACTCCAAATGGATAGCACATGATGAAGACAGGATGCTTGACATAAGATGTACAAATGTAGAATTTTCTGTTAAATTTTATTCTTCACAGCAGAATAGACAAAAAAACAACAACAACTTGCACTAGAGATCGTTTTGGAGCTTTCTTAATTTTATTTTCCAACTGTCAAATGGTGAGATTCTTTTTGGTGGGGCTCTGTTCGTATTTTTGTTACATTGATAAAAATAACATTGAGGCAAATCGTCATTTCATAAGCACTATTCTACCAAGTTAATTTGAAACAAATCAAAAACAACCTCTTTGATATTTGATGCCAGATTTTAATGGACAATTCAAAAGTTATTGATTATTTGATCACTTTGTCTTAGATTTCTCCAGTGCCATTGCTGTTTTCCGACAGCGATGTTTTATCATGGAGCGACATTGTTGCTGTTCGCTGCATCAGCTGCTTTGCCTGTGACCATGTTTGGTCTGCGTGGCGTGATTGGCGAGGTGTTGGACAGAGATCGTGTCAGATGTAATAGTCTGTTGTGTTTGCTGCTCTGACGTGTGTCAATAGGGGTTGACTCCCTGCCTCTGCTGCTTCCTTCACATACGTTGAATTAACCAAAGCACATCCATGTGAAAATGTATTAATTTATTATCAAGATTAAACACTGACAAATTTCATCAATAGGGAATGTGGGATTTTACATAGAATAGAGAATACAGGCTTGAACAGTTTTTGTTAAATTAGTCTGTACATTCCGATATTCTTCTGTTCGGTTCTTCTTTATTGTTGGTCTGTTCCGAGTCAGTGGGGATTAAATTGTTTCAGCTGGGATTCCTGACATTAAGCCAGAAAATGTCTCATACCTCATTTTCAGCGCGCTATGTGCTAAGGTCATCTTGCGACCTCTGGGTACGAGTCTTCCCCTCCTTCTCGTCCATCTTTCCTGTCATTGTCACCATTTGAGTCGGCTTTCCTATAGAGCCCATGCTATGTTGCCCTCTTTGAATTTACTCTCCACGCTCAGCAAAAGGTTTTTAAGTTTGAAAGCCCAGTCTTTTTGAATGGCGTCAATATTTAAGCTTTTTACATTGTTTAAATGCACAGAAACATAAGAAAAATCGCTTTGTGTGTTTTAGACTCATGTCAACGGTGACTTTTCTGTCTACGGCGCTACAGAACAGCTGCTAAAGATACAGGCATTTGTGAAATCTGACATGCCGTTGGATCGTTGCCATTTTTTCCCCCTTGTGAGTCCTTTACACTTTAATCACTTTTACACTGCCTGTTGAAGGTGTGACTGTTGCACAGCTGAATCTACCTCTGTTTAAAAAAAATATTGAGATGGCAGGACTGGACACACGGACTGGAATGCGATTCAAAAATCTCAGAGTGGCATATGCCAGAGTGTTAGCGTTGGGTGCTTCACCTCTAAAAACACAAAGGTGGCATAATGGCACTTATTGCAAGGTTTCTGTGTATAAGCATGTTTCATTTATGAAGCAGTTAATAAACAGCCCAGGCACTTTTGTTCTGCAGCAACAGTAGCATAGGGCCACAGACCATGACTTCATGTATATCATTCCCTTTACACACCAGTGAAACTTTAATCTGCCACCTTGATCTGAGATGGGAGTGTTCACCGATTAATTATCTGAGAGCAGATGTCTCCAGACTTCATCCATCATTGCTGCTATAGCCGAGTGCTTTCTGATTTTGAGAGAAAAAAAAATTTAAATGTAGATTTCTTGATGAAGAAAATTCCAGGCTCTCAAGTCAAAAGATGAACACAAGCAGCTTTGGGTTATTATTTTTTTTCACCATTACTCCTGTTTCCATATCAACTGAGAAAGATTGGCTTCAATAAAATGCCAAGACCGTAAGCACCTTGAGTGCATCACCCCCCCCCCCCCCTAAATGCAATTAAGTCATTGCAGTTGAACTGTGTGTGCACAAGCAGCTCCAAATGAAGTTACAACTGTATTCAAATAGCATTTCTCCTCAGGCTTTTTTTTTTGGCATCATCCTCATTTATTGGTCGACTCGTAGATGATTAGGCAGAAATATGCTCATTCATTGGTTGATACAGAGAGGATTGATTGTCCTGGCCGTAGATTCATCTGCGACTCCAACAAATATTTGTTGCCTCAAAAATCATATTAAGGAAAAGATGGAGCCGTAAGTGAGAACGGAATTTATTCAGTGCACTTTGTGCCTCAATGTCATCCTCTATAGCTGCCTCCTCCCAACTGTATTACTGACCCTATTCCTTCCCACTCTCAGCTCATGGCCGCTTTGTCGAGTGTGTGGAAGTCTAGACTTTGCCAGCTAGTGTTTCCTGGCCCCTTCGTCACAGGTGAGCTGGAGTCATTACAGGCTTTAGGCAGTCAGTAGACAGCAGAGGTGTTATGTCTGTTTGAAGGTCAGCGTTTTCCTACGGCAAGGCAATTGTCGTTCGGTAAGGAGTAAAGGACGGCGTGTTCTTTGTTCTTAAGAGAGATGAAAGAATAAGAAATCGCACACTTAAATAAATCACACACACACACACACACAGATCTTCTGTGACCTTCCACCTACGCCAGGCTGCAGCCTTCAATGTGAGTTCTGGGAAGTGAGGAGTGAGCGTGATAGCTTACATTTCATTGTCCTTGGTGGAATTAACCACTGCTGTATCAGCTTTCACAGACAAAGCTCTGCCAGTTGCTTTGTTTTTATCACTGCCTCTAATGAGACTCTGTTGCTGTCGGCAGACTTTAAGGTTTTGCCTGAAATATCATGCAAACACTTACCCAGTATTAAGCGTAAGGATTCCTGGCTCATTTGAGTTGTACTGCCTTTAAACATTTCACAGGGATCTGTTTTGGTTTTCATAAAGCTGGTGGCCAGGCATCTCTCTCTCTCTCGCTCTCTCTCTCTCTCTCTCTCACTGTGTGTGTTTCACTGAACACCTGCTTGATGATTTCATTTTTCACTGAGACGATGTTTTCTTCACACAAGGACAGAAAACTGTCCCAATGGCAAATGAAATGACCAGTTGTCAACTCTCAATGTTGAGTGTTGTCTGATTTGGACAATCAATAGGCCGTACATCCATGATGAAAAGGATGCATTAAAAATGTTTAGAAAGTTAAGTCTTTTTACAGCGACTAAGTGCTAAGGAAATCAAAACCAATATCTTTGTGTAAAGCCAATTGAGACATTTCAAAATAAGAGCATTTTTCTGAAAAGAGAAGCAGAAGTTGCTAGAGCTGACTCACTGTTTCAAACTGATGGTGCTGCTTTGCGCTCCTCTGTGTCAGAGCTTCCTGACGGAATATGTCGAGTTAGAGCTGCTGATCCCACGGCATTGAAGCTCAAACACAGATGCATGTGAGGTGTTGCAGAATGTTGTTAAATACAGCAAACTCGCACAGTTTTAGTTTCACTGTATGAACTTTGGGAATTTCCTACAGAATCCCAGTCTGCTTTATGGAGGTGTGTGAGCTGAGGGACCCAAAAATCTATGTAGGGGTTTGGTGAAAAAACCATGCCTCTTGTGTTGTATGCTTGAAGGAAGGTCATCTTGAAACCACCTCTAAAAGGTGGACGGTAAGGGGACGCGATGGGTTTAAAATGCATGGGTGTGACATCCTGTAATGGATACCGATTCACTAACTTCTATCTCAGTCAGATTACCGGTGTGGCCCCGACTTCTTACAACACAGCTGGAGCACGGGAAGTTGTGTGTGTGAGAGAGAGTGAGAGAGAGGATTTTTAATAGGCCATACTTGTGTGTGTACCTCATATCATCTTTAAGACAAGGAACTTTATTTCATGTTAAAAAAGAAGGTTTCTTTCTTTTATTATTCATCTATTTGTGCGTTTGAACCCTGAATCTACCCATTTAGGCATAGATACTGCAGCCCAAATAAATTATCTCCCTTTCAACGTTGCGCTGGAGCAAAATTGATCGTATTGTTACCTGTAATAGCTCCTTTACAGTGTCTGGCAGTGGTTTAAGAGCCGATGCGGTAGTTACAGTTTGGTCTGCGACATTGTAATGGCTGTCGTGAGCACAGTCCTGTGATGGTGTGAGCTGGAGAGCTCCTACTACAGTGTGCCGCCACACAATGCAGTGATGGACAGATAGCAGGTGAAGCGGAGCAAAGAAAGGCAAAGCTGCTGCCGCAGCCGCGGTCCCACTACAAGGGCTCAGAGTTTTCCATGCACTCACGCCCCGCCTCCAGATTATTCTCATTTGTTCACCAACCTCAGCCCCTGGAACGTTTATGTTAGTGGGGATGGGCTAACAATGGCAAGGAGAGAGGAACTACTCACCATTATGGACATGTCACTTGGTACGGCATGCGACATGCAGAAATATTCAATATAGACAGAGGAGGTTGATTTGTTCAGAAGATTTAAAATGGAGTTTAGGAACAATTGATCAATCTGGAATCTATCCTCCTTTAAAACTTTGTGTTCAACTAGGAAGCGGTACAGTGACTTAATTGTACTCCATAGCTGCGTTTAACAACCTTCTTTTAAGCCATTCTTTTAGATTTCACTGTTTAAGGCTGACACCTTCACTGCTTTAGGACAGAGACTGCCTGTCATGTTTTGAGTGAAGTTGAAATCAATTACCTCCTGAGATCTTTTGACCTTCTAGGCATGACTCTGGTTCTGTGCATTAGATTATCATAGGAAAATGAACTCAGACGATGCAAGTGAGTGAAGCAGCTGCTTAAGATGTGGTAATGCCGCCTTTTCAGGCAGTAATTTAGGGTCATTTGTGTCCCTGCGTTTCACCAAATGGCTTTGCAATACACACAATAATCATACGGTGTGATAGCTACCTAATCGCTGCTGGGGATCGGAGGAGTTCAAGTCTCTTAGGGTTTGGTTAAAGGAGAAGGGAAGAAGTGAGCGACATCGATGAATGGTGGCAGGGAGCAAAGCTACAAGGCAAAGCGCTTGATTTACATCCCTGCCCTCACCAATGGTCCTGCCTACTTGGGTAAGGATCACATGATCCTCCGCATCAGCTGATGTGGCTTCAAATGAAAGCTTGTAATGCTAAGTTGGCTAACGACACGTTAGGACTTAGCGCTTCAACAGGATATCTTTGCTTGGTTGCCGGTCCTGTTCTTTGAAAATTATAATTCACTTTATAATTATTCTTTTCCCTTCTAATCTTCATTGTGTTGCCGAGGCCAAGCAGCAGTATGAGAAGGAAGAGAGGAGGAAGGAGCTGAAGAGGGAGAGGGGGGAGGACACTTGGATGCTCCCCGAGATCAACCAGAGGCTGCAGGAGATTGAGGAAGTATGATGCATTACAGCAAGATGTTTATTTAAACTTCTATATTCATGCATATACGTACTTAAAACCTGAATGGGAGGTACGATAATAATGACAAAATCTCCAGGCCTTTATATTTGTTTATGCATATATTGAAGGGAATAACCAGAGGAGAAACATGAAAATGGTCAAATGTAAAATCACATCCGAAATCTACCCAGAAATGTTGTTCTGCCATTGTGGAGACGTAAACCGATGAAAGGAATGCAAATGGTTTATTCTTTAATAGTGAATGTAATAAATTCAATGTTGTTATCTGTGTGCTGTGCTGCAGTTGTGTGATTATGAATACCATAAATAGGTCGCATGATAATAATTCAAAGAAAGACAAACAAATACATGATGTATTGAACCTGCTCACTTTCAGGAGGGTTCTGTTAAGAGCAAGAAGAAGAAATCTAAAAAGGAGAAAAAGAAGAAGGCCAAGAAGCAGAAGAAGAGCACCGAAGCAGCAGATGGCTCGAAAGACAGCTCAGGGGCAAGTTGTTAACTAATACACAGCAGGATTCCTTTAAACAAGGTCTTAAATTAACATATGCAAGTATTTGGTCAAGTAACCGCTTCATCACTCATCACAAGGCGTTGATTGATCTTACGTGGGTGGAAGTCCTCACTTATTCATTGTTTTGGTTTGTTTTCACATTGTCAAAGTGTTTTCTTGTCCTCCTCCTCCCTCTCTGTGTCAGGATTCAGGGAATGAGTGGGTTGAGTCTCAGCCTCAGAAACAGGTCGCTAAAGTCTGGCAATCCAAGCCCTCAGAGAGCAGCCCCAGCCCAGCTCAGGATGTGCAGGTAGAAACCTCACCCGGTCCCACTGATACTCCAGGAATGATCTGCAGACGCAAACCCGTGCAGCGTCGTGTCAGCACACTCTTTTCCTCTAAGTATAAAAATCCATCCAACAGTGGAAATGGAAAAAGGGTTTTGTGTTAAGGCTGGGTAATTATTAATTCTGTTATTGATTATCATCTCAGTATCGATAGAATAATCCTGGTGATGCGTTTTGCTGTAGTCGAGCAGCTCTGTTTTGTTCCTACACTTGTTTTTGGTAATGTGTTAAAGGTACCGGTACTCATTTTTCTGTGTACCCTCTGTGTGTTTGAGAACATATGTGTCATGTTCTCAGACTGTTTTCTTCACTCCTTTCTCTAGAGAGATGAATGGATGACGTTTGACTTCCTGGCGATGAGAACCACGTCTACAGCGGAGAGGAGGGCTGAGAAAGAGCAACTGAAAGAGGAGAAGAGGGCAAAGGGTCAAGCTATTGAACAGGTGTGTACTGTGTGTGTGTGTGTGTGTGTGTGTTTTATCTACATTTTATTTTAACTCTTTCAGTGCCATTGGCGTCTATCTAAACCCAAACATGCACTGCTGTCCCTTACATTGAATTCTG
The DNA here is from genome assembly GCF_040956055.1 of Brachionichthys hirsutus. Taxonomy (NCBI): domain Eukaryota; kingdom Metazoa; phylum Chordata; class Actinopteri; order Lophiiformes; family Brachionichthyidae; genus Brachionichthys; species Brachionichthys hirsutus. The sequence continues at coordinate 7,888 of NW_027180629.1, read as the reverse complement.
CCTCTTTAATGACCAATTGCTCCAGAATGAAAAATGGTAGGAACAGACTTTGTTTTCCTGATGAAAGAAGAGACTTTAATCTTTCATGTGTTAGGTTCGGCTTTTGCATAGTTAGAGTACAAAATATTCTGTAGGGCTTGAAAAACAGGGCAAAATGAGCAAAAACCTGGGCACTCGGCATATAGCTGAGATGGCACTGAAAGAGTTAATGTGTAACGACCTATTACTGTCTGCTGTAGCTCATCAGTTTTACATTTAGTGTCTTCAGTTGTGAAATTCTACACGTGCCCTTTACTCCAATCCCGATGCAAAATGACCTGCCTGTGCGTACGAGTGAGAAAAAGACTGATCACACACTAAAAGAAAACACTGTGGTAGCCGGCGTCCTCATTTTACCAACAACGTGGTTACCAAGGTAACAGAGGTTCACCCAGTCGTGGACAGCGGCGTATTGGGCTCTTAGTGTGTAACATTATTACCCCTGTAGTGATATATTATTAATGTGTTTATCATTCCCACAGGCTAGTTTGCAGAAATTGGAGCTAAACCCGTATTGGAAAGATGGAGGAACTGGTCTGCCCCCACAGGAGAAGGACAGTACTGCAGCGACAAAAGGTAATTATGGAGCGGCGTCTCTAGGGTTTACATTCCAGCTAAATAAGAGGCCGTATAAACGTCGTCTTAGCAGTGCAGGAGGCTGGAAATCTGCTGTATAACATAGTTATTGCCTGCTTGCATGCAGTTTAGACATTTCTGTACAAATACAAGCTGCTTATCCTCTCTCGTGTTTACATTCAGCAGTTTATAGTCTACACTCTCTTTTTTTGTGCCTGTCCTTAATTCCAATCCCGTGTCCCTCCTTGACTTCGTCCGTCTGCTTCTGCGCAACTAAATGCAATTAATAACGCTTTTTTCTTTGCATGCAATTTCTGTTTTCATTTGTAAATGTTAATTTCTTTTTTAATGAATAACAACCCTAATAATATTAGAAAAATAAAACCGATTTGGATGCAATTATATGTGGATAAAGGGCACAAAAGAATGAGTGAGCATACAGAATAAAGTCGAGCAACCGGGTGAGTCGGTGTTGGATTTAAAGACAGACAGACAGGCGGCGAGTTTCTATCTAATAAATATATATATATTCATTCGAGTATACCGCATTAAGCTGACGAGCACATGCGGGTATATGTCTTGTCTGCATGCTAACGGTTCCCTCTAGAGTCGTCATGGCATCTCTTTTGTAAGCTCTAAAAACAAACAAACAATAAAATAAGCTGTTGCTAATATCACACACAAACACCCACCGTGTGCTGCCTCATAATTTTGAGGTTGCAGGAAGTACAGACTGACGACTGAACGTTGCACGCTTGTTTCGTTCAGACAAAAATCAAAGGAACTCTTGTAAAATCATCAGTCTGACATGAAAAGACGATTTAAAGCGGTGCAACAAAAGAATTTCAGCTCGGCGCCGACGGCAGTTTAATTGCTTGTTCTTTTTGATGAACAAAACCTTTGAATATCATGCAGCTTAGTTTGCCCTGTTCTAAAACACATGGAATCAGATACTTCTTGTTGTTCTTGACTGGAGCTTTTAGGGATCATTTTCCGTGAATGATCACTTGGGGAGATTTCTTCATGCTATGGGGGTGTGTTGGAGGAATTCCTTCAGCCACTGACAGATCCCTCCAAATTGTAATTTGTGTCTGTTTATCCCCCCCCCCCTTTTTCCTGCAGTCTCAGTAGTGAATGATGGGGGCTTAAGCTGGCTGAGGAAGAACTACCAGAGGATGAAGGAGCAGGCAGAAAGGGAGCAGCGCAGCCTCAACGACGTGGTGGCTGAAAGATACGGAGTGAGAACTGGCAACACGCACGCACACATGCACATCCACCAGTCGTGTGAAAAATCCAAAATCCACAGAGCTGAGGATGACATTGTCTAACATTCAGTTTAGTATGTGTGTGTGCATGCTTCTTTTTTTACGATGTGACGATGCCGTATATTAGTACAGACCAGATCAGATTTGTAAACCATTTTTCAGAAGAGCCAAATTTTATTTAATTGTCCCGAAACTCCTGTGACATTTGCCCAACATTAGCATGGCCAGACTCCTTGGGAGCATCTCTAGAGTAGCCCACACTCAAAACCTGGCAAGAGGTGTATAATATGTCTGTTTTTTGTTTTTGTTTTGGTCTTCTAGTCAATCGAAATCTTTCAGCAAAGACTTGCGGCTGCAGAGGAAGCTGCGTATGGACACAGGAGAGAAGGAAGAGACGGAGACGGGGTAGCAAGAGGCGGGTGGAGGAAAGGGGAGAATGAATATAAAGAGAGAGGGAGTCGAAAAGGACGAGATGGAGCGGAGAGAGACCGATGGCGTAGAAATGAATGGGAGAAAGACTCGCCCCCCGTGGAAGAGGAGAGGAAGAGCAGAGGGTACAGAGGCAGAGATGGAGGTAGCTATAGAGAGAGGGATAGAGAAAGAGAGGGAAGGAAGGACAGAGGAAGGGACATGGATAATGACAAAGATGCACGTAGGGACAGAGAGAGGAATAGCGATAGTGAAAGAGAGAGGCCCAGCGCGTCATCGTCGTCCTCCAGACGAGAGCGGACTCGCCTTCCTCCCGTCGGTTCACTAGACAGTCGTTTCCTCAAACCCTCTGAAGATGATGGTGGTGAAGGTGGGTTGACGCCAAGGCCTGAATTTAGATCAAACATAACTCAACTCAACTCAAAATGTTACAGACGGATCCTGAGGAAAGATTGGGAATAGCAGCAGGAACTGCTGACTAAATTTAGGTGATCATCCAGAAGAGATCCTGGATTCTAGATCAATATCTCGGTTGATTATTGACCGGTGGGGATCTCTATCTCACTACAGTATTTCCTCCGGATCAGATCCAGATTGCGGATGTTACTAAGATTTTTTCTTTTAAATGGGGGTACACTTGTGTTTCGACCTACTTTGCATTTAGTATTAGAGATGGAGATTTCTAGTTAAACATCGAATCGTATACGTAATTGAACAAGTCTTAACATGCTTCGTAATCTCCTTTCTGTGCGGCTCCAGGACGCCGTCCTGCGCCGTCAAAACTGTCCACAGGATTTTTGAGACCCGGCTCAGACGATGAGGATTCTAGTCTTACTCGAAGCAGCATTCCAGCCTGGAAGAAGAGCAGCAGTCCTGCCTGCGAATCGACCTCGGAAAAAGCACGTCCTGAAAAAGAGAGGGATCTTGGGAAAACCGTAACTGCTCCTCAAGGCGGTCTGCGTGATGACGAAGCTGCCGTGGCGACCTCGAGGTTTGAATCGTTTTATTTCGTTTCCTCGTCGCACCACTTCATTGATTGAATGATCATTTCAATCCATTTCTCATATTTCCCAATCATGATAGCAGGGAGTCTGTTACCACACACACATAAACACACTCTTTAAAGTCTTTTCTTTTCATGTTCCTTCGTGATTCAGTAGTATATTTAAATGACCATGAAGGATCTATGTATCGGCATCACCTACAAACCTCCTGCAGCCTGTGTAGATGTACGATACAAGTTAAATTCATAATGGGAACAAAAATAGAACAAAAACATGTTAGCTAATGGAACACAATCCACAAAATTATATGCTTTTATTTCCAGGGCGGTCGCAGGCCAGATGTCGGACTATCCCCGCTTTGTAAAGCCGGCGTGGCTGTTCTGTGCGTTGCCTCATTAGGCTAAGTTGTTTGGGTAAACCAGCACCCAGAACCCCTGCAGCATGAAATGAGTCTTCACTGTGGCAGCCGAATGAAACGAGGCTATGAGGAGTGTAATAGCCTAGAACGATGCAGCGCTCGGGCTGCAGTGCGGATCCTCCCAGGAACAGCTGTAATGATCTCGGCGGGGACAAAGACTCAAATCATAACTGTGTGAGAGTGCAGATAAAACCAAAAAAAAAAACAACTACCGGTAGATGGTTAAATTAAAACTTCACTAACAGGTTTCCCATTAGAAGAGTTAAGACTATTATTAGGATGTAATCAGTCATTAATGCCTTTTAACAGAGGGTGAGTTATAGGAAAACCTGGAGGAAGAAGAGAAGAGACACTAAAAGAACCAAGCCGTTAGTGTATCACCAGTTATGATGTCATAAATATCATAAACCACAAGAGCTTCAACTGTAAAAGCTTTAATTATTAAGGTTGTGACTTTGTAGCTTCACATATTGCTGATATATTGTTCTGAATATTGAACTCTTTCTACCGTTTGGTTTTTGGCTGCCGTTCAGAATGTGTTTTTCTTGCTTACCCCAGGAGTGAGAGTGAAAGTGACGATGAAGAGGAAGAGGAGGAGGTCCCCCTGCTGTCAGAGAAGAAATGAACAGACTAGGAGCCAAACTGGTGAAGGCAGAGATCATGGGCAACACGGTGAGTTGCTTCATAATATTAGACACAGTTAGCATCTCTGCCAAAGTGTGAGGGTGTTGAGAGAAGCACCGTTTGAAACGGACAATGTTTTTATTTTTGTATGAGCACAGAGGAGAAAAAGGTAAATACGCAGGCTTGTTAAAGAATTTCTGTGTCTTTAAATGTGTGCCTTTGTGTTTCAGGCCGTTGTTGAGAAGCTGAAATCACAACTGGATGCAGCACAGAAAGCGAAAGAGAACCACGCCACCCGAAAAAAGCTACAAGAAGCAGTTCAATCAAAGGAGGTCTGTAAATACTCGGCGTCCACGTTCACTGTCTCGGTCAATGTCCGTCTCGATGTCACCGGGAGGCATGTGATTCTTGTAAATTCCATTTATAGGCTTTTCTTTAAGTGCTGCATTTACTTGAGATAACGACGCAGACCCCCCCAAAAGAAGGGAACGAAAAATCATGAATAAAACTGTAGAAATACTTTTTCACTTCTCCATTTCTTCCTCTCTTCTTTTATATGTCTCTTTGTTTAAACTCTGAGAGCAGCTCTCCCTCGGTCGGATTCCCACTCGGTGCCATTTCGCCCGACTTTACAGCTTCTCTCTGTGCGTGTAGACGAACAGTCAGACACACTCTCACTGCAGGTTGTCTCTAGGACTGCATGAATTCCCAGACACAGACGCCCGGTCCTAAACTGGATATGCATGAATTCACTCAAAACCAAACTATAGACAGATATAGACGTGAGGCACACACTGACTCGTGCTGTTAGCTTTATCTGCTAGCATCGTTTTCCTCTTCCACGCTCTGGATGCTATTCCAAACACTCAAGGCTATATCTTGACTGAACTACACACTTCCAGGGGCAGCTGCAGGGAAGAAACGGGAGCACACTGCGCCCCCCCCCAGATGAAACTGAAGTCTCCGCTCTTACATGTGACTGCTTTTGAAAGGATTTTCTTTGAAGTCTCTTTGCTGCTCGGCTTTTTACCTCTTGACATCTATATAGAAGTAGCTCCTGTCTGGCCTTTTGGTAAACCTTAATGAGGAGACAAACGTCTCTCCTTCCAGGGGTCATCCAGGGTGTGTGACAGAATGAGAAGGAGACGGATCGAGAAGGGAGGCAGAGAGATTATACGCTACATGCCGCTCTGGCAGTTTCATCTGAACGGGCGATTGACGCAGAGCAAATGCAGAGTCCTGAAACGGCACGGCTTTATCTGCTGTGTCCGGCATCGCTGAAACTATCTGGCTCCATACGCACACATAAATTATTTCCTGACATGAACTGTCTCCAGACAAACTTTCTAAACACTCGGCCTCTGCTCATTTATACAAGCCGTATATTATCATTTAGAAGTTAGGCCAGGTTTATCCCCACTAAGGCTGTCCTGTCCACAGTAAAGTGGTGGAGTGAGATCTTCAGCAGCGTTTCGGAGACAGCGTCATAATTCTTAGGATTTAGTGCGCTTATCAGCCGAGAGACGCATCGTCCTTATTAGCAATGGCGCGCTTTTGATTTGCATCGTCCTCCCAAGTCTGTCTTGTTATGGAAGTCTCTCGGCTTGTCTTCGGTGTCCAGGCTTCCGACTTCAGCTGCGTGCTCGGCTCAAACTGAGCTTCTTAACTTCATGTGGGGTCCTGAAAGTGAGCAGAGAAATTCTTCTCCTGGGACTTTCTTCTGGTCGTCTCCGTCCTTCCACTGCGTCCGTTGTCTTTCTCTGTCATGTTCAGAAGCTGCCTGACCAGACACAGACTGATGTTAGATGAGGCCGTTATTTTCTAGTATTAATTTTGGAGAGACATCCATGGTTTTTTTTGTCACCATAATCATACGTGATTGCAGACTCTTTCATTTGGGCGGTTAGTAATTACATTACCGCTCATTATTTCCGAGGCTCTGTTCTCGTCACTCGTGTGTCTGTTTTGCTTCAAACTGGACGCGTAAAGATGGCTCTAAATTTCATCTTGTGCAAAAGGGACACAAAAGTGGAAATGACACGTTTTGTTTTCTAGGTCGCGGGTGACGCCAGCGAAGACAAAGACATCCTGCTGTTCAGAACGGACGAATCGGGTCGGGCCTGGCCCATCGGCGGCCCCTCTGGACGCCAGGAGCCACGTGGAGGACGGCGGAAGAAGAAACCGGTAAATAGAGAGGGAGAACGGGTGGAACAAACAAACCGCTTGTGCCCTGTTCTTTGTTCCTTCCATTTGATATTCAACACGGTGTGTAATGAGAGCAGCGACTCCACCAGTCCAGTTCTCTGTTTAAATGTATTAAGTGGCACCGTCTCCTTTCCTGTCTGTCTGGCTCAGTATCCCTCCTCTAATTAACCTCAACCTCCCTCTCAGCTCCGCCGTCCTTTGGCTCCCACTTTCTCATCTGCCCTTTCTAGAATGTGATTCGAATGGATGTTAAGATTGTGTCCATTTAGTATGCAGCGTCTCAACCTCCAGCAAAATGTTCCTGTCCACTAAGTTTTGTTCTTGTGCCCATTTCTTTCTCCCCCCCCCCGGCCCTCAGATTGAGACTCACGTTGACGGGCAGCGTGTGCGCTACTTCCAGGGTGATGACGATGTGGGTCTGAAGGAGATGGTGAGGAGGGAGAAGATGAGCTCTGCACAGGATCAGAATGCCCTCTACTCTCGCATGGCTGCCAAGGTATGAGAACAGACCTGAAAACGAGTTGGCAACATGACGTTGATCAGTATAACAATGGAGAGTGTGACTGGAAATGAAAGGTTTCAATTGCTCACCAGACTTTCTCTTAAACTGAAGTTGAAACTCCAAAAAAGAAACTAGAAATCGTGATGCTTGCAAAGACGTAATCATCCTCTTCCTGCCTCTTTCGGGCCACGAAAGTCAAAAAGTGCATTTAGTATCAAAAGTGCATTTAGTATCATCGCATCAATATTTGATTCCCCGATTCCAATTCAAGTGCATCAGAGAGGTTTCTACAAATGCAGAGTCGGACCAGACCCTCAGAAAACGAGCGTTTGATACGCTGATAACAGGTGTGGCCTTCAACATACTCGTTTTCATTCCAGATTCCAGACTCTAAATCTAAGAAGCGTAGATGATTGACGTGATATGGATGAAAGCTAAGCCGAGAGGAAATAGACCCCTGAAATTGATGTGAAGCAATTAGCAAAAGAGAGGACTGTGCTGGGGAGAATTGCATTCTCCATCCCTCATCTGTCCTTTATTTCCGGCTAAAAATAAGGAGAAAAATAAATAAGTCTGAGATTTAATGCCACAGTCTTAGAGTTGAGCTTGGACTGACAGTTCAGGACATTCAATAGAGATCTGAAGTCTCATCGGCTTGGAGGGTGGTCAATTTGATTTTGAAAGCGCTTTGTTTTTCATTCCATTACACAATATATGAAAAAACACAGAATGGCCCAGTGAGACTAAATTGAATGAAGTGATGTGATATGACAAATGCTATTCAATTCAAAGGACTTATGTTAGACGCCTGATAAAAAATGCATGC
>NW_027180628.1:0-61000 GCF_040956055.1 Brachionichthys hirsutus | reverse complement strand
ACACACACTTACGATATCGACTTGATCTTCATTTGGTCCCATAATCTTCCCACCAGTCGAGTCCACGCTTAACGTTAATCAATACGCTCGCTCGAGCACGCCATTCGGCGATATTGATTTCTAATACCGACGCCAATACTTACCGTGATGACAGCCTTGCTGAGGCAGAGAGATCCTCTGCAGCCGTATTCACGTTCATCCTCGGACTTGTAGTAGCTCAAAGTGTTGTTTTTCAGCACAACCCATCGGTCCTGCCATCCGTGGATGTAATTTGTCCACTGAAAAGACACCAGAGGTGGAATTCACACAGTTTGCAACATGACATGCATGCAGGGATAAGCGCAACTTCCTCACTCTGATTCCAGATCAGTCAGAGCTTCCCGGACAGACAAATAAAACTGTCACCGCGTTACCTTGCTTAAAACGCCTCCGAGCTCCACATGCTGACCGGACTCGGGGTCCACGTCCTCATCCGAGCCGGACGACGAACTCTTCTCAGACATTTAAATCAAAGCTTCGGTGGAACTGCGTATATTAACGCTAGCTCCGGGGGGCAATGTGGGCTGATCGTTGTTTTTTCTTCTTCAATTTAGCATTAACGTCGGCAAATTAACCGGGGGAAAAAGTAGCCGATTGGGATAAACATCGGTTGCGGTCGCGTCGTTCGGTAAACAGACTTAAACCCCGGTGCGTGTCGCAGCGAATCTATTCCGGAGCTGACATCGGAGTCCGAACTTCCAACGTTTTGCGGGCTTTGTTTTGAAAATGACGTCGAACGCCAATGAGACTAGCTAGTTAGCGTTAGCTGTCAAACGACGCAACTCGCATCAACTTAACTAAAACTTGTGATTGGTTTCATTAGCTTCGGCTGACAAGCGACCCAAAGGCGTGGTGGATGAAGAGGCCTTCGGGTCGACGCTGCACCTGAACTTCAAGCAACAAATGACGGATAGCAAACCCGATCGCAGCTTAGTTAGCAACATCGGAGCTCAGACTAGCTTGTCTTCACTCCGGAGGGGAGGGGGGGGGGGGGGAGGAGCTACAGCCACGCTTTACTGTGTACCTTATAAATTCGTCAAGTTACATAACATAACGTCATCAACGGAAGTCGTCTATTCTTTTGCTTCAAAATTAAAAGCATGAAAGGAACTGAACCCCGAATAAAATCGATGAAACAGTGGGATTTTATTTTTTGTTTGTTTAAGGAAAGAGTTGTTACATCTTAAATTACACGAAAAGTACAGCTGCACAAAAATCTAATTTAAAAAACAACCTCAGATAGTCTATATAATTTTAATTTGGCTCAGGTATGCTCGTCTATTCTGCAGAGAGACTTGAATGGGTGCCTGCAGTTCTTCTGTCGACCACTTTGCACTTTATCTGTATTTTTAAAATACTATTTTAATGATAACGCTACAGTCTAAGGTTCATGAGGTCCACAAGAGGAAAACTTTCAATTTTCAGCCTTAAATCTAGAGCACATCTTTCTCAGGTCATCTGTCGCAAGTCCTGCACTTCGAGTTTCGAGTCCTTTCGAGTCATTTTAACAACAAAGTAATAATATATTAAATTTACACAGACCATGCATGCTTTTAAAATCTGTATTTATTTATCAATTTAAATTATAAAAACAAGTGCCATTGAACTTTACAAGAAAAGTAGTGTCGACGTTGCATTTATATTGCACTTTTAACCAGTACCAGTCCATTTAACTCATATCCTGCAAGAATGTTCTTCCTTTCTTCAAATCTGTAAGATGCAATCATATTAAACAAAAGTCAGAAATTGTTTGGAGTGATTCAGTCTTACATATCAAGAAAACAGGGATTGGTTCTTCCTGGAATTTGCCAACACCTAATTCTTGAGATTCTGCTTGATGTCAGGGAAGTAGCAAAAAGGCATTTTTCAATCTAATTAATGCGGGAATAAACACATACTGTCAAACATTTGCATAAATATTCAGTGTTCCTGGGCTGTGGGGAAAAGAACTGCATGGAATGATATAAATCAGGAGTGTAAACCAACACTAGGAGTGAGAGACAAAAATATTGAACCTTTATTCAATATTGAGTAGACTTGGATTTTTCAGCACAATAAAGCAAAGGATGTGGTGGGAAATGAAGAAGGGATTATTATTTGGTTATAATAACCTAAACCTAAACTATACACTGAAGATTACTTACTATAAAGTAGTTACCCATACATTTATTTCAAGCAGGCAGTATAGGCCAGAGAGAGCTTATAAATAAAGGATATGGGTTTAACTGAATTCTAGATAGAACATATATATATAGCAGTATACATAATAAATAGTTTATTTTAGGAATGAGAATACAAATTGCTGCATATGTCTATTTGATGGAGTGACGATATGATCCAGAAGGTGGCAGCAGGGCAAGGAACAATGATTCCAGATCATTAACCACAGAAGAAGAATAAGTCCCGCCCATTAGAGCAGTCACGCTTGAACGCGGAAGTACCGCCCAAGACTCCGTTTCAAAACATGGAACGAACGTTTGACAGCTGAGAGACAGCAAAGTTGGTTTGAGGTGAAAGCGTGAGTTATTAAATCTGAAAAGGCTCAAAGAAAATATGAAGTATTGCTGCGAGTATATTACACGTTTATATACCCTTATAATGGTTTGACCCGCCAATTGGACGACTGTTTGCTTTCCAGGGAGTCGACTGTTCGAAATGGAGATTCAGGCGGAATCGACTAAAGCAGAGGGCTTCCTTTCCAGAATGGCCCTCAATGATAACAAGGCTGGCATGGAGGGCCTTGACAGGGACAAGATCAACAAGATCATCATGGAGTCATCCAAGGTAGACAAATCCCTGCAGTGGAAGACCGTCCCTGAGTTCTGTGTTCGTCCATTCATACACATTCACAGTAGTCTGCCATATTAAATGGTCTCAAGAAAGATACTGTATGACTTGAGAAAATAATATGAAACGTGAGGTTAACTATTGCTATTGTTAGCCTGAAAAGTCCCATATCCTGGAATGTCGTGGAATCCTTGTGTTTTGTTTTTTCTTGTGTTAGATATTTCTATGATGAGCATCAAGCGATGCTCGATTACAATGCATAAAGCCTCACAACACTTAGCTGCTTTATTTCTACACACTTTGTATTGATCACATATAAAACATGACGCATATCTAACTGATACGCGTTAGGAATAAGTCAGGGCCCCGTCCCAGGAGGAGGACGTAAAAGATCGCTGCCGTAGAACATCTCCAGGATCCCGCTTCCGCGTCTGTTGAAGAGTCCAGCTTTATAATCATGACTCATTATTGACCTCTCAAACACGATAAAAGAGCTGAGAGGGAAAATGGAAAATGTTTTTTACGGACCTTTTATTGGCCGTGTTGTTTCCCTGCAGGGATCTCGATTTTATGAGAACGAGCTGAAAAGAGAGCAACAGGTGAACCAGCGCATTGAAAGAATTATGCTACAAAAGGCGCAGATTACGGAACAACAGTTAAACAAAGCACAAGCTCAGGTAAATATGACATTTTGCAAAGGATGGCATGAGTGTGCTTCAAAATGAACGAGCTACCTTCCAACCGTTTGTCATCCAATCTGTGTGGTCAGGTGGAGCGGATGGCCTGCGAGCTGGAGGGCGGCCGTGATCTGAGCCGCGTGATTGTACACGTGGACATGGACGCTTTTTACGCTGCTGTGGAGATGAGGGATTGCCCGGAGTTGAAAGACAAACCCATGGCAGTCGGATCCGCGAGCATGCTGGTGGGTTGACATGAATCATTGCCGGGATGACATGAATATCCTCAAAACGAATGTAAAAGTTGTTTTGTTTTTATCTGGAGTTCAGATTAAAGTGTTTCATTTGGAGCTCATTATTTCATTTTCAGTCCACATCCAACTACCACGCCAGGAAGTACGGCGTTCGGGCCGCCATGCCTGGTTTCATCGCAAAGAAACTCTGCCCTAATTTAGTCATCGTTCCAACAAACTTTGATAAATACAGAGCTGCGAGCGATGAGGTAAGGGTGATGGCACAAGTGTGAAGTTACTTCGCGGCTTCTTGCTGAAACTGACGGGCGCTCCTGAATTTCTGTCTCTGTTAGATTCGGGAGATTTTTGCCGACTACGATCCTCGTTTCCAGCCACTGAGCCTGGATGAAGCTTATCTGGATTTTACAGACCATTTGGAACAGAGGCAACACTGGCCAGACTCACCGCGTACACATTACTACCGCGCCAGCAGCGCCACTGCAGGCAGGTGTCAATTATACAGACATGTAGAGCGATTATGACGGCTGGAACTTTTGCTAATTACTGCAGATATGGAAAAATATGACAGGAAACAGGAAATCAGGTTGGAAACTGTGACATTTTTTGAAGCACAAGAGCGTATTGAGGATCCGGCAGCAGAGACGAAGGACCTCTCTCCACTTCTGTTTGAGGAGAGTCCGAGCTCGTCTCCCTGCCTGCTTGGCTCCGAAGATGCCGCCGCTGCCGGCGGTGCGTTCGAGGTATTTGGAAAGTCCGTCGAGGAGGCTGTGAAAGAGATGCGATTTCGCATCGAGCAGAAGACCACGCTGACTGCCAGTGCAGGTGAAGGGGGAAACCCATGCTATACATTCTTTACAAAGACAAACCTGCCAGACAAGAATGAGAGTTTTCTGGGACTGCTGTTCTGTATGTTTTCTTCCCGAGCCGCTCATTTGCAAACAAGATTCAACAATTGCACTTATTCCCTGCTTCCAGGAATTGCTCCAAACATGATGCTTGCCAAGGTGTGCAGTGACAAGAACAAGCCCAACGGCCAATACAGACTCCTCTCGACTCGAGAAGCGGTCACGGACTTCATCCAGAATCTACCAGTCCGCAAAGTGCAGTAAAATTCATCTCCAAATACAAAGTTATCTAAAGGCACTTTCCAGGTAGAGCAGGGAAAGACGTGCTCTTATAGAACATACTTATAGTCCCACACGAGCCGAGTCATTTGGTGTATCGAGTGAATATTGGTATTTTTGAAGGTTGCCATGTGGTATCAAGTATCTAATATTGTGTTACAGACTGAGGAAGAGCCTTAACATATTCAAGAGTCAGTATTTAACGATACTGACTCTTGAATTGAGAGTTTGGTTTGCGTATCTCTCCAGGTATTCGGCATTGGCAAGGTGAGTGAGAAGATGCTCAATGCGCTGGGCGTCACTCGCTGTTCTCATCTGGGCCAGGAGATGGCGATGCTGTCGTTGCTGTTCTCTGAGACAACCTGGCATCATTTCATGCAGGTGTCCCTGGGTCTGGGCTCCACCTATGTACCAAGGTACCTCACAGCTCATTTAGAACGTACCGGCTCAGACGGATGAGATGATGCATTTTGTTTTTTCTGCAGACACGAGGACAGGAAAAGTATGAGCACAGAAAGGTATTGTTTCAATAAAGGCGGAAGTAGAGACGGGCTGAAAATGTGTCGGACCTTTTTCCACTGTCAGTCCTTCCTTTCTGAACAGGACATTTAAAGAGCTGAGCAAAGCTGAGGAGCAGTTGTCCACATGCAGAGAGCTCTGTGAAGACTTGGCAGAATGCATGAAGAAGGAGGATCTTAAGGTAGTACATTAGGGGTGCTTCGTTATAATGTATTCTGCATGGTGAAGGAACACGGAGGTTATCCCAACCTGGTTGTAAAAAAGAAACACAATCTTATTCTTGACCTTCCCAAAATCACCCAAACTGCAAACCGAACCTCGTGCGATTTCCTCCACCTGCTTGTTCCCTTGGGAATCGCTAGAAAAGGAACTGGGATGGCTTGGCACGACCATCACCCCCCCCCCCCCTCCCCCCTACCAGGGTCCTGATGTGGCCCTGATAGCTGGAGGAAATGGAGGGCCATTAAGGAGACAGCAGGGGCTTCTATCAGCCTTGGAAATGTGTCTCTGGGAGATGATCACATTACCTTGTGGTGTGTTTCTCACATAACGGATCAAGACAAATCAATCGGTGATGTGACAGATCACAAACGTTTTTACCTTTTATTTATGACCCTTCTGTATTTATACCGCAAAGTGTTTTTTTTTTTTTTTGTAGACAGGCATGGCCTGAACGGTTCTCCTGATAGAACCAAATCAATTTTCTCTCCCCAAAGGGTAAAACGGTGACACTGAAGCTCAAGAATGTGAATTTTGAGGTGAAAACCAGAGCGCTGACGCTGCAATATGCGGTTACGACAGCAGACGAGATATTTTCTGTTGCCAAGGAACTGCTTAAAACAGAAACGGACAATGAAAGCCCCCAACCGCTCCGACTGAGGCTGATGGGTAATTAGATTCAGCCTAATAACTCGCACATCAATTCATAATTGTAATCTGTGACAAAATACTTTGTACAAATGATAGCACAGTTGTAATCCAATCAGGGTTACGTCAGATCGTTTTTGTTTTTGTATTCACAGGTGTGAGAATCTCAGGTTTCGTTAGCTTGGATGACAAAAAGCCCCTTCAGAAGAGCATCATTGGATTTCTTCAGCCGCCCAAAGCAGCCTCCCGAGACCCCTCCCAAGTAACGCATCAAAAGTTTGACAAAGAGACTCTCTCCAGTCAGCCCCTCCAAAACTTGTCCCTTACTTGTCCTCCCCCGATGCATGCGGAAGGTTCTGGTTGGAGAAAACGGGAGTCGGAAGGAAGTCGGAGCGGCGTGGAATGCCGACAGTCTTTCTTCCAAAGGGCTCATGCCAAACGACGGCAACTCCAGGCAGCAGATGGTGGCGCAGAAGGGGCGGAGCATGGGCGGAATGTCTCCTCGATGACTTCTCCGGGCACGGATTCTCAAACGGGTGCAGAGTCAGCAATGAGAGCCCATGAGAGTAACGCAGGCGTCTCCCAAAGTGATTGCGTTTCCCCCGTGGAGGCCCGCGCTTCCACATCAGGCTGCGGCGGCACACGTTCAGAGGGCTTCACCTGTCCCGTGTGTTTCAGGCAGGTGGAGACGACGGACTTGAACGTCTTCAACGGACACATAGACTTGTGTCTCAGCGATGGGGTTAGGAAACCAAAACAGAGCTCGGATATGGACCTCGGGAATGGCCATCAGGAAAGTGACGTTGAAAAGCAGAGGTCAAAGGGCGGTGAAGATTTGAATTCAAGCAGGGTTTATCCTCAGGAGCTCAGCGCGGAAATGGATTCGTTGAAAACGGCCGAGTCAACGATTGGTAACGAGAAGAAGGTGACGTCGCCACAGCCGCAGTCCTGCAGCGATAAATGCCCCGTCCTCATCTGCCCAATATGTCAGCTGGGGCAGGACACCGATGACCTCATTGTCTTCAACCGCCACGTGGATGTCTGCCTGAACCAGGAGGTTCTCCATGAGCTGGGGGGGGAGACGTCTCCAGGAACACCACCGTCACTTACAAACGGGAAGGCCTCAGGTGGGTGGGGTTGATCAGCACATTCCCTTCTAACGGAAACTTTATTCTATGTTCCTCACCCTCAAACCTGGAAGAGCAACGATGATTGGTTACTTCTGTCCCACTCACGAGAGGAAGATTAATTTTACCTTCCTTTTTGCTCTTGCTTTTTTTTTTGTTAGTTGTTAAATGCCCCTGTCTGTTTGACAGGTAGAATGTTTTGTTGTTTTTTTGATAATAAACCTTCTGGGTTAAAGAAAGCTGATCAAAGTGAACCAAAAGATCTAAACTGTGATGATCTGTATGAGTTAAATAGGTGCAGCTCCTTCCTCTTTTTGTCATTTGATGTACTGAAGTATAAAAGTCTAGATAATAGCAGCTTTATAATTATACACTTTGCTTCCTGCGTGTCTGTGAGTGTTTCCTCTGTGGAATTGAAGCGAGTGAATGTATCTCGTTCTGTTCATGACGGACTAGACGTCTGACGTGTTTCTAGCTAACAGAAGGAAAGTCCATTTAGGACGGTGTTGGTGGCCTTTGACCTTGTAATTCACGGACGTTACATTGTGTGAAAGGTTTGTATTGATTTCTACAGTAAAACATCTCATTTCAGCCCAGGGGGGCCTTCCTTTGCCCCCCCCCCCCCCCCACATCTCGGAAATGGTTAAATTACTTCCTCACCTATTCATTTCGTACAATGAACCCTGGTTTCCTCTAAAAATGTCCTCCTTCACAAATTGCACTCTTTATATCCTTAAAGAGGTGAGACGATTGTGTTCCTCCTCAGTAGATGCCTCTCTTTTCTTCCCCCCCCCCCAGAGAAGCAATAATGCCGTTTTCTTTATCCATGTTCACGAGTGTCCAATCTGTTCACAGACCGGGAATGGCTCTTACAGACACGAGGAGGCAAAGGCAAAAGCAAAAGGTGAGAATTAAATATTGTGTCATCTAAGAATGCTTTCATTTATTTAAAAACACAATGCATGTTTATTTCAATCTGTGTGGGTTGCATGACTCAGATGGGACGCGCCTTCCTCCCCTCCTTCTAAAAAGTCCAGAGGCCTTGGTCCTTGCAACACCATTGACAAATTCTTCAGATGACAGTCGTGCATGCAGAATGTCCAACCTCACACAAAGGAACCAAGGAGCATTCCAGAAGAAATGGAAGACGGACTAAAACGATTCAAGTTTCCTCACAGTAACAAATCCAAAAAAATAAAAAGTGTTTTCTTCAGACAGACAGGAATATCCACTCGTATGTTTTAGAAGCTTTCAGCAGACTAGCAGTGAAACATGATGTAAACAAACTGTTCATGACATTTTATTAATGTCGGTTCTCTATGCAAGTTTCATTGCTTATCTTCTGTCATTTGAACATGTCCTACTATTTTTATTATAAGTTAATTAAATTTAATTGTCAGTGTATTTATTATTTAAGTGCCAGTGCTATTTTTTCAACTTAACATCATGAAAGTATTTTAATAGATTTCCATTGTTTTTATTGTGTTTTTAAAAAAGAAAACAATTCTGTTTATAATGCATAAGGGACTCATTCTATCTTGTCCATCGAAGTTGAAATAAATAACTATTTTTGTTGAATTGTGGTGTTTCTACTGTCACTCACTCGCAGAATGAGGGCGGGTTGAAGTGTGCGTACAAAAAGTGCCGCTTTCAGCTCCGCGTCTGATGAGGTAAAACCATGTTCCAGGTGAACCTGCACAGTGGGAGGAGCAAAAGATTTTTTGCACCTGGCTATTTGAGTATGAAAAGTTGCTGAAAATGACGAGCGTGCATGTATGTAGCTGAACTTGTGCAAAAGTTAATCAACAAATTGAATTAGAAGGAATGCTTTGAAAGCATGGCATGGGAATAGAACTGGTTTCACAAACTGATGTGCAGAACGTACAAACACAAGTCAAAAGGCGAAGAATGACAGGGGAGACCTTGTCTGGCACCGAAAAGCAGAGTCACGAGGGTGTGAGGCGGATAAAGTCAACATCAACCAACCCCTCCAGCAGCAAGGAGTGCCTTTCCAGCTCAGTAGATGCAACGAGATGGAATAGGTTGTCTGTTTTTCTTTAAAAAGTATATTATTTAGATAGGAAAGGATAACCTGACACTTTGATTACGCAACAGATATTTTAAAAGTGTCACAAATGGAGAGAAGAACTCTGGCCTTGAAGGAAATGGTGAAGCAACGCTTTCCCAAGAAGGAGGAATTAGACCCTCGGAAGTGGGTGAATCAGGAGGCTGTGAGGGAATTTACTGACTTTGTTCTGAACAAAAATTCAGACTTAGACACCGACCGCAGCTTCGACAATAAAGAGATGGGCAAGTATTCAAGAAAATGTCAAAAACGTCCAAGTTTTCAATGTTTATTTTTTTTTTTTTATTGAGGACTGACTCTTTAATCCTATTGTTAAACTTGAGTTAATCATTAGCTATTCATTGTACCGGGTTACTACATGCACATAGTTGTGACGTTTTCTTTCAAAAATGTTTGCACAGGGCTGAAACTCATTTCAGTTTTCCCTCAGCGTACGCACTCCTGTTTTGACACACATCCTGTACAAATTGTTTGTCCATTAAGCCAACTGTCATGTGTATGTAATATATATGTAAATACAGAAGCATATAAATACCCTCCCTGACTGCCTTGAATTTGCAGTGCTCAAAGCGGAGAAACAATTTATGGAAGCAGCTAAGAGGAATGATGTGGAGACCATGAAGTCTATTGGAAAAGGGCTGAATGCCAACGCAAGGAATGTGGTGAGTCCCAGTAGAGGAACTGTCTGTGTCTCGCTATGCAGTAATTGTATAATATACAAAAACCAGACACAAGGATGAGTCATTTCTGGGATTTTATAAAAACATATTCCTAATGGACAATGTACCGATTCGTCTGTTTGACTCAGAATAATAGGACTGCCCTTCACTATGCAGTCGCTGGCAAAAACAAGGAGGCAGTGCAGCTTCTTTTACAACGCAGGGTCAAGGTGGACCAGAAGGACAAGGTTTGCAATGCCTGCACTGAAAACCGGTGCAATATTTCTAAGATAGCACAGCTTGACATTTTGCACTCTGTGTCTAACAGTTCGGCATGGCACCCATTCATCTGGCTGCCTGGTTTGGCAGTTTGGACATCCTGAAACTGTTAGTGCAGGCTGGGGCTGAGCAGAAGATTGAGAACGAGGTAAAAAAAAAAAGAATAGCAGGAAGATTTTTGTTTTTTGGCAACTGAAAATATTCAATAATTGTTGATTTTTTTTTATTTTTATTATCATACTAGAGTTTGAACATAACATCAGCGCAGACCCTCTTCTTGTTATTTATTCCTTTAATTCCTAACTAAATAAATTTCCCACTGCTTCATTAAACAGAACAAAGGTTTTTATTAATTATAGCTGGCCTTTTTCCACCCCAGGAGGGATTGAACATCATGCACTGCGCTGCGATAAACAACCACACTGACATTGCAGAGTATATCATCGAAGACCTGCAGATGAAAGAACTGGACAAAGAAGACATGGTAGCTACTAGACAGTCATTTTTCATGAATCAATTCTGTAATTCATGGGCATCGCGTTAAATATGAAATGAAATGCAGTAAATGTTGTTATCTATGCATCCATTCCTCAGTCAGGGAACCGGGCGTTTGCATTGGCGGCTGAGCATGGCTGCGTTGACGTGCTGGTGATGCTGATGGAAACATACCACATGGACACCATGAAGCCTAACAAGGTATGCACTACATGGATATGGTTCTAATCTGTATGTATTTTTGTGTACATTTATATGTTCTGTGAAAAAAAGCACTTTTTGATGTGAGTTATCCCCCCCCCCCCCCCCCCCGACCACCTGCCTTCTGCCAGAAAGGTGACACCCCCCTGCACTCGGCTGCCAGGAACGGCCATTTGGATGTTGTCGATCTGCTGCTGCTGAGCTTTGATACTCGGGATGAAGTCAATATGGTAGACAGTCAGTGTAAACATTCTCTCCGTGGCTTGTGGCAAGTGTGTGCGCAGTGGCTGAGCCAGCATTATGCTGTAAACTGGTTTGACTGGCTTAGCATTGAGTGGCCAAAGGTTCTGTTAAAAGACGTCAGTCCTCCTCATCACAAGTTGGACTCCATGTCTGGTTCACCTCAAACACTCAGATACAAAAGGGTTGGCTAAATGTTTGAGTTAATTATACTAAGAATATTAATAAAGAGTCAAAAGAAACAAAAGACATGGAATATATTGCATATACTAACAGTTCTCCCTTCATAAACCGGAGCTTAGTAACAGATATCTAACTTTCCTGGACTCCCCAATATCAAAAATGTGTTTGATATTTTGTATTATGCTCGGAAAAAGAACCTCTTGTTTTCGAGAGGCCGTTTTTGTCTTGCAGGATGGGGAGACGGCGCTGTACCAGGCTACAGACAACAGCCAGGAAAGATGCGTGCTGGCCCTGTTGGAGGCTGGCTGCGACCCCAACATCCTCACAACGGTAAAAGAGACAGAGCACTTCCGTTGATTTTTCAACATCGACATGAGCACAACAGGCCCTCCGGTTTTAACCAACTAGTTTCTGGTCATAACTGGAGCATCTTAACGTTTGGCCTTCCCTTCTCATGTAGGCCAAATGCAGTGCCCTCCACCCAGTTTCTGAAAGAGGAGACATATCGCTGGTCCAAATCCTCCTCAAGCACAACGTCAACACAGACTTTGGGAATCTGGTAGGCAAGCAAGCACAAGCTATAAGTGGCAGTCGCACGCTATTTCAGTGAAGGTTTTTTTTTGCTCATTTACACTCATCAGCTACGGACAGGATTGTTTTTAAATCAGTGTGATTTTACATATTTCCTCTGAAAGTCAAAACCGATGTTTTTAGGCTTATGCTGTCTCAGAGAATACATTTCTGCTCTCAGAATCTAGAGACTCCTCTCCACCTGGCCATCAAGAACAGTCACATTCCCATCATCCATTCTCTACTGATGGCTGGCTGCAATATCAATGCCACGGATAAGGTAAGCGCTCCCAAGTCATTTTAATAGAACAAATAAAAATGAAAACACGTAGAAATGACATTGTCCTTTCCTCTGCTGTGACCTGTCAGAGGTCCCAGACTGTCCTGCATCTTGCTGCAGAGCTGGCCAAAATAGAGATTGTGGAAATGCTTCTTAAAGCTGGGATCGATCTCACAATCGAGGACAAAGTATGGTCACACACACACACACACGCACACACACGCACACACACACACACACACTCTGGCCAGTCTGAACGGACAAGGCGAGCCAAAGGGCACGTTATTTAGGAAAGCCTCCTCCTGATCCTGACAAAAGTAGCTCACTTCTATTTTCATAAACACCCAAACGGACACACAATAAATCATATTAATACAGGGGCTTGCTTTTTTGGGGCAGACAGCAGAGACACCCATTGAAGTAGGGAACGTAAGGCTGTGAGACTGTTTCATGACTGCTTGGACATGGATACGACCCCCCCCCCCCCCAAAAAAAACGAAAAAACGCCTGAAATGGAACATTTAGGAAAATGTGGCCTTGTTTTCTTTCATTCATATCACATGCATGGGAATTTCTTCTCCTCAGCTGTGTTTGGTTCGTACCAGCGTCCAGATCTGGTCCCAGCCAGCATGTCTTTCTACAAGGGCTCCTCCATGGGAACCATCTCCAGCTCGTCCATCTTCGTCAGTGTGGACGACCGAACGGGGGAGAGGTGCGGTCTGCTTGTTTGTCTTTCACTCCTTCTGCTTACTTTCATTATAAAAGAAGACTTTGTGTTGATTTACTGTTGGAATGTTCAGTTTATCACCTTAAAACAATTACACATGAACAGTGTGTGCAGTGAGGCTTCGAGAACAAGAAAGAGGAGTTCATGTGCCACACCCTGCAAACACACGCACACGCACACGCACACACACACACACACACACACACGCACACACACACACACACACACACTCTCCCAGGTTATTGCCGCCTGCACTCGTAAATCGCATGGTCAGAGTGAGACGCGTCATGGAACAGGTGACTCAGCTTGTGTTGACGTGTTTCCAATGCACATACAGTAAAATAGATTTAATTCCAACCCGACATGCAGACATATACAGGACATTTAGGATGAGCCGTGTGATATGACAGAAGAGAAATACCTCGACTGGAAACAGATTGAATTATAAAGCAATACAGCCTTGTCTTATAGATTTAAGACCCTTTTAGATATGTAATGTCCGATATTGAAAAATCTGATTAAAAGAGATGTTGTGTACACTATTAGGAAATACAATCAGCTTTTTATGACATCATAAATCGGAGCGACTTATATATGCTTTTTTTTTACAAAATCTGTGAGCGCAGAGACAGTAGCCTACACATTTCTATAACAGGTGTTACAGGGAACTCTGTGACCCGTCAGAATCTGTCGCGGTTTCTGGAGGTTCAGAGTTATCTGTCACACCTGTTATCTATAAACACAAATTAGAAGGGCTGAATGAAAATGGCGCCGAAAAGAAAGTCATATTCCGCGGCTTACAAGCTTCAGATAGTGAAATATGGAGCCGAAAACGGCAATCGAGCAGCAGAAAGAAAGTTTGGAGTGAGCGAAAAACTTGTAAGGGACTGGCGAAAAGCGGAGGTTACGCTTACTGAAATGAAGAAAACAAAGAAAGCTAATCGCGGGCGACAAGCTAGGTGGCCGCAGTTGGAGGAACGAGTTCACGCATGGGTGCTTGAACAACGTGCTTCTGGAAGAGGTTTGTCAACGGTGCAGTTGCGTCTCCACGCCCAGGTGGTTGCCAAGGAGGTGAATATAAACGGCTTTGCGGGAGGACCTTCTTGGTGTTACCGCTTCATGCAACGCAAACGCCTCTCTATCAGAGCAAGGACGACACTGTCCCAAAAACTGCCAGCGGACTTCCAAGCCAAGGTTGACAGTTTCCGCGCGTTCATTGAAAAGCATGTAAGTGATCACAACGTGACACCGGATCATATTATTAACATGGACGAGGTCCCCCTCACTTTTGACATCCCCATGGGCCGAAGTGTTGCAGAGAAAGGGCAAAAAAGTGTGAATATCGTTACAACTGGTCATGAGAGATCACACTTCACAGTGGTGCTGGCATGTTGTGGAGACGGATCAAAACTGCCACCGATGGTCATTTTCAAACGAAAAACCATGCCAAAAATCCAATCCTCCTCAGTTGAAGTCGCCGTGAACGAGAAAGGGTGGATTGATCAAGAAATGATGAACTTGTGGCTTACAAAGTGCTACAATAAGCGACCGGATGGCTTCTTTAGAGCACGCAAAGCTCTGCTTGTGATGGATAACATGAGAGCGCACATCACACCACAGTTAAAAAATAAATTAAAAGTTTTCAACTCCATACCTGCCATCATCCCTGGAGGCTTAACCAAAATACTCCAGCCACTTGATATCTCCGTGAATAGGAGCTTTAAGTCAGTTTTGCGTAACCTGTGGGAGCAGTGGATGACGGATGGAGAGCACAGCTTCACGGCAACCGGGAGAATGCGCCATGCAACTTTCCTGGAAGTCATTGAATGGATCGACAAAGCATGGGCTTCAGTGACAACCGCAACCATCCTGTCGGGATTCAGAAAGGCTGGAATAATTGGAACTGCAACTGACGACGAGTCTGATGTAAGCGATGTAGAAGAGGAAGCAGCGTCTTGTCTACCTGCCGAGTTGGGGGAGTTATTCAAAAGTGACACCGAGGATGAAGATTTCCTTGGATTTCGTGATTTGGAGTAAAACCTGATATTTTGGCAAACTTGTTAGCATGTTCTTTGTGCTATATGTTGTTTGGTGTTGGATTTTATCAAATAAATTTTCCCCAAAAATGCGACTTATCCTCCAGTGCGACCTATATGTTTTTTTCTTCTTAATTATGCATTTTTTGGCTGGTGCGACCTACAATCCGGAGCGACGTATAATCCAAAAAATACGGTGTATGTTTTTGCTCCTTTTATGCTTTTTTGTTTTCTTTGAATTTTCCCCTGTTAATATAAAATTACTCATGGGAAGTTAACGTGAAGAGCGATAACCGAATTTTGATTCTTTTCCGGGGTCTTGTACGGCTGATAAATGAGATTTCAGTCACTTATTCATATCAAATATTCTTTAATGGATGTATTTAAAAATTCGGCTGCGTAATGTCTTTTCTGCGTTTTTTTAATAAATCATTATCAAAGTCTTGAGACAGACGTCTCGTCTTCAAACAAGCTGACATCAACATTTACGTCAGGAAGTTAGAAAAATTGAGGTCCGCCTTTAAACTATATGTGGGCATTTGTAAAAGCACTTCGGGACCAGCTCCCCGCAGGTTTCCTATTTTGACTTACACATTCTTGGTCACATCCGGCCAATCTTAAGGATACTTTGTTAATTTCCTGTGAGACATTTCTGAGACTATGAGACTCGATACCAGACGAGTTTCAGCTCTTTCGTGCAGCCAGTTTGTCTATTTAGTGTCAGACTGCATGCATTAGTCATGTGATGTGTTTCTATAATCTAATTTGATGCACTGTATACACAGGCGAGTTACCCCGATTGCGGTGACACGGGGGCTACCCAGGTTAATATGAGAATACATTTGTTTCTGTTTCAGAGATGACATTGCATCCAGCTCCACATTTACCCTGGAGGACAGCGCTATCTATCTCACTTCGGAGCGGAGCACCATGGAAATGGACGTGGACACGGACCGGGATGATGGATCTGTCCTCGACGTCTACTTGGTTAGTCGAGTCCATTTCTTATCAGGCCACTCACATTGGAGTTATTTTCGCTGCACATGGTGACTTCTTTCCATGTATTTGTTTATCTGTGTTTATTCGTCTCCTATACCTAAACAATGTCAACTCTTTCTTCTCACTTACAGTAAAAAGACAGATTTGCAACCATCATTTTATCCTGCCAATCAAGACAATCCCCACACTCCATTTGTTGGGCCCCCCCCGACTGGCCTTGTAACCCGGCTCCTAATGCTGCTAGATGTACCATGTTGCCACTTGCATCGCCAAACCATAAAAAGATGGGGCTTCTTCACTGGTCGATGGACTGAAAGAAGACACCAACAGCGATGGACATCCCAAGGAACCACACATCATCATGTAATATGATGAACATGAGGCTGACCGTTGCTTTTTAGAGCATGCGTAAATGCAGTGCTTTTACGTTTTATACATGTGTACCCTTTTCATGGCTCATAGAAATATTTAAATATTTACTATATATATATATATATACAAAAGATGCATTTCTTAAGAAAAAAAACAATTCTGAAAGTCTGCAGCTGTTTTAGTTGCTGATCAGTTTACAGCAAATTTATGGTGAAGCCTTCGTCCCTGATTAATGGGACTGTGACGGCGTCACCACCAGAGACACAAGCCGGCTTGTAGCCACAGACAGTGCAAGGACGGGCAAGGCTCGAAGGATTCTAACGCTCTCAAAGCCAAACAGACTGTAACACGGTGAAAGTAGCCACCCAATCCCAACAGGAGCCCGAATCCCTTGTGAATGGCTGCTACCAATGACAAAAGATAAGTTACTGTATCTTGGACGAAGCACAGGAATGGAAGGACGATGCATTCGCTATTGAAAAAATGGCACTTTTGACGTTGATTACTGTTAAGAAATATTTTTTTCCTGAAGGACAGATTTGGAATATGCACTTTTCTCTCTTTATACTCCGGATGCACAACCTCACGTACGTCTTCGATACATGTCCAGATAGTGAAGGAACACTGCTGATCATTTTTTGATGTAGAGCTTATTAGTTTTGTGAATTTTGTCATGACTGAAATGCTTTCACTCAGGATATTCTTTGATACCAAGTGGGTCCCCTTCAAGCAGGCATGAGACATGGAATCTGGTACCTCTTCATCAATACCATAAATGCTGAATTCCAGTCAAACATTTGCGAAGACCATAATTTGATTTAAATCTCTATTTTGCCAATTTCTAAAAATAAAAAAAGTAAATTGCTGAATGTAATGATGATGCATATTTATATATTAGAACAGATGTGTTTGAATAAATTACTTAAACTCAATGTCTTGTTGAGCCAGTTTGGAAAGACCTTCTCACCGTTTATGTGAACGTCGAATTCAGTGGCGTCGCTAGAATGGTACACTGAAGGAAGAAAAAGAACGGTACACACTGCATATGCTTCTGTTGATAATTTTTATTTACAGACCATTGTCAAATTGCATTAAACTTAGTGCAAATAACACTTTTGATGTACAATTTAGAAATATACAAACTGTGTAGATTACTGACTAAATATCAAAATTAAAAACAATAAATGCATTCTTCAGCGGACATTGCTCATAAATCAGTGAAACAATCAACAAGATCCTTCCTGACCTCTGCTCCCCAATACCCAACTGACTTTTCAACCGTGCAGATCTAAATTGCGAAGCTCCCAGCTTTCAATGACATCAAAAAAACTATTTTGATTAATTTAGAATCTGAGGTAATGCTTGTGAAAAAATCCCAAATTAGACTGTACAAAGTAAACCCACTCAGGAATACCGATACCGGACGCTACTGCTGGCCGTTCGCAAATATCTGTCAGAGACCACGGAGGTGAAACAGATACTGGCAACAGACCATCTGCAGACCACAGTCAACTAAATTCTAGGTATTCAATTGAGTATCAGGTCAAGAGTGTCAATAGATATTGTCCAACACGAGTCAATTAGACTTAGCAAATGCACTTGTGCCCCCCCCCCCCCGCTTCAGGTTTGCCGTGGGCCATAGCTGTCATCAAATTCAAGCGTTCAGTCAATTCACATTTCTCACGTTGGTAAACTAACTAAAAATCTTATTCTGTTTTTTTATTTTTACAATACGTTATGTCCATGGTGCTCTCAGTAAGTAATTTAATAACAATCTAGAAATATAAAGATTTCAAAGCTGTATGTTTTCACCCCCCTCCCATCAAACCGCAGAGAGTGATGTCTAAAGGAACAGGAGAAGGCAAGGCTGAAGAGATTCTGTGCAACAACTCTTCAATGCTTTTTCCTGTTATGTTAGCAGCAGCAAACAAGTTGCTGTAATACTAGTGATTAAAGAAAACCCAATAAAAGTCAAGAAGTCAAGAATTACAAAGATCCAATAATAACCAATGGATTACAAAGGGTCTTCAAAATGCTTGTAAAAAGAAGAATACATTATATAGAGAATTCCTAAAGTACAGAACGTTAGAAGCTGAAAATAAATATAAGAAATATAAAAATAAGTTGACGAGTATTATGAGGATATGTAAAAAGGATTATTATAATAAAATATTAGAAAGGAATAAAGGCAATATGAAAGGTACTTGGGATATTTTAAACAGGATAATAAGAAATGGCTCGAGACAGCATAAATTTCCAAATTTCTTTATGGATAATGATTTAAAGATTGATAATATGAAGGAGGTTATTAACAAATTTAATCAATTCTTTGTAAGTGTTGGCCCACAATTGGCAGAAAACATACCCAAGACAAATATGAATGGACCCTTCGAGGAAGTTAAGGAAAGAAATTCCTCTTCAATGTTTCTAAATGCAATACAGGAAAATGAAATAATAAATACGGTTAATGAATGTAAAAACAAAACATCAACTGATGATTGTGATATGGACACGAAGATGCTAAAAAAGGTCATCATAGGGATCTCTAAACCACTTACTCACATCTTCAATCTTTCATTTCAAACTGGGCAATTTCCACAACATATGAAAATAGCAAAAGTTATACCGATATATAAAACTGGGGATTGTCACCATTTCACTAATTATAGGCCAGTCTCTCTTCTACCTCAATTCTCAAAAATCCAAGAAAAACTATTTTCTTAGATTAGACAAATTCATAGGAAAATATAACTTACTCGCTGATAGTCAACATGGATTTAGATCAGAACATTCAACATCACTTGCTTTAACTGAACTCGCAGAAATGATAACAGATTCAATAGATAAAAAGCAATATGCAGCAGGAATATTCATTGATTTAAAGAAGGCTTTTGACACAATTAACCATGATATATTGATTAAGAAATTGGAGTTATATGGGATCAGAGGTGTGGCTTTGAATTGGGTTAAAAGTTATTTAGAAAATAGAGAGCAATATGTTAAGGTCGGTGACTGTTCTTCAGAAAGACTGACAATTACGTGTGGGGTCCCCCAGGGGTCAGTATTGGGACCAAAACTATTTCTCCTTTACATTAATGACATATGCAACGTATCCAGACTGGTTAAATGTATTTTGTTTGCTGATGACACAAATATTTTTTGTACGGGTGAGAATTTGCAGCAACTCTTGAATGTTATCACTTCGGAATTAAGTAAAATAAAAATATGGTGCGACAAAAATAAATTATAAATAAATTTGAGCAAAACTAAAATTATGTTTTTTGGAGATTATAATATACAGAATCAGGTACAAATTGATGGTGTCAACATTGAAACAGTAAAGGAAACAAAATTTTTGGGAGTAATAATCAACAACAAAATTTGCTGGAAACCTCACATTAAGTATGTTAAATCAAAAATCTCTTGCAGTATTTTAGTCCTTGTCAAAGCTCGGCATGTCTTAGATCATAAAGCTTTATTTATTCTATACAACTCTCTAATCATGCCATATCTACATTATTGTTCGGAGATATGGGGAAACACACATAAAACTGCACTCCAACCAATTTTTATTTTGCAGAAAAGAGCTATACGTATCGTTCATAATGTGGATTATAAAGCACACACTAATGATTTATTCTGGCAATCTCGAAGTCTGAAATTTTTTGATTTAGTACAGCACAAAACAATTCAAGTTTTATATAAGGCAAAACACTATTACCACACAATATACAAAACATGTTCCATGAGAGACACCAGGGATACAATTTCAGAAATATGTCAAATCCAAAGGTCCGTAGAATACGCACAACAAAGAAGGGTTTTTGTATTACTGTCTGTGGAGTAAGACTGTGGAATAGACTGAGTAATGAATTGAAAAATATGTTGAGTTTGACTTTATTTAAAAGAAGGCACAAAGAAATGATTTTGCAAACATACAGGGACAATACCTGACAATATCACTCGTGAGTCCAAACATGGGGTGAATTGCTATCTTTATTAGCAAATAATGTACCGTATTTTCCGGATTATAAGTCGCGGTTTTTTTCATAGTTTGGTCGGGGGTGCGACTTATAAATCGGAGTGACTTGTATATGCTTTTTTTTACAAAATCTGTGAGCGCAGAGACAGTAGCCTACACATTTCTATAACAGGTGTTACAGGGAACTCTGTGACCCGTCAGAATCTGTCGCGGTTTCTGGAGGTTCAGAGTTATCTGTCACACCTGTTATCTAAAAACACAAATTAGAAGGGCTGAATGAAAATGGCGCCGAAAAGAAAGTCATATTCCACGGCTTACAAGCTTCAGATAGTGAAATATGGAGCCGAAAACGGCAATCGAGCAGCAGAAAGAAAGTTTGGAGTGAGCGAAAAACTTGTAAGGGACTGGCGAAAAGCGGAGGTTACGCTTACTGAAATGAAGAAAACAAAGAAAGCTAATCGCGGGCGACAAGCTAGGTGGCCGCAGTTGGAGGAACGAGTTCACGCATGGGTGCTTGAACAACGTGCTGCTGGGAGAGGTTTGTCAACGGTGCAGTTGCGTCTCCACGCCCAGGTGGTTGCCAAGGAGGTGAATATAAACGGCTTTGCGGGAGGACCTTCTTGGTGTTACCGCTTCATGCAACGCAAACGCCTCTCTATCAGAGCAAGGACGACACTGTCCCAAAAACTGCCAGCGGACTTCCAAGCCAAGGTTGACAGTTTCCGCGCGTTCATTGAAAAGCATGTAAGTGACCACAACGTGACACCGGATCATATTATTAACATGGACGAGGTCCCCCTCACTTTTGACATCCCCATGGGCCGAAGTGTTGCAGAGAAAGGGCAAAAAAGTGTGAATATCGTTACAACTGGTCATGAGAGATCACACTTCACAGTGGTGCTGGCGTGTTGTGGAGACGGATCAAAACTGCCACCGATGGTCATTTTCAAACGAAAAACCATGCCAAAAATCCAATCCTCCTCAGTTGAAGTCGCCGTGAACGAGAAAGGGTGGATTGATCTAGAAATGATGAACTTGTGGCTTACAAAGTGCTACAATAAGCGACCGGATGGCTTCTTTAGAGCATGCAAAGCTCTGCTTGTGATGGATAGCATGAGAGCGCACATCACACCACAGTTAAAAAATAAATTAAAAGTTTTCAACTCCATACCTGCCATCATCCCTGGAGGCTTAACCAAAATACTCCAGCCACTTGATATCTCCGTGAATAGGAGCTTTAAGTCAGTTTTGCGTAACCTGTGGGAGCAGTGGATGACGGATGGAGAGCACAGCTTCACGGCAACCGGGCGAATGCGCCATGCAACTTTCCTGGAAGTTATTGAATGGATCGACAAAGCATGGGCTTCAGTGACAACCGCAACCATCCTGTTGGGATTCAGAAAGGCTGGAATAATTGGAACTGCAACTGACGACGAGTCTGATGTAAGCGACGTAGGAGAGGAAGCGGCGTCTTGTCTACCTCATCCGCCTGGCTGGACGCAATGGAAAATTACCTCATCCGCACGATAGGACTGCTGTTAATCCCTACCCGCCTGGTTAGGAACGGAGAAACACAACGTTCCGCGCGATAGGACCGCCGTCCCTACCCGCCTTCTCGAGGAAATATACCGGGTGTCTCACCTTCAGGCAGGTCTGCTCTCTGGTTCTAATCCCGTCAACCCGATCCCCCAGGGACTGGCCCGTGAAGGATTGGCCCCGGAAAAGGGTCTTGCAAATCAGAGTGTGCACGGCTCCAATCAATCCTTCCAAGCCAGCCCACTGGCAGACGGGTGTATTGGATCCGGCTCGAAGGACCACTTAATGTCAGGTTTGTGACACTGTAAAAGAGAGAAAATCAGAACCAAGCCTTAAGACTAAACACCAATGATCATTTACTTGTCTTGCGGTAAGAAACGAGACTAGTATTCTTTCTTTCAGCAAGGGAGAATGGATGCCGCTCATGAGCTGCCTCCTGCGATTCTCAGCGAGCATCTCTCCCCCACCTAGTTTTATTAGCAGATAAGAATGGGTACAGCATGAAACACACACACACATCCCCGAGGCCTCCGATATGAGGCCTCCAACCTTGAACAGAGACAAATAGTGCACAGTCTAGTCAGCATATAACAGTGATACAATCGTACCAGACTCCAAGGATTATATGTGAGCATGTTTATGAACATGATCATGCCAGAAATGATTATACATGGTGTTAAATAGAACCATGATATTACTACTGCTATTGATTAGTGAATTAATGATAAACACATTCGCAGATTTATCTAACAATCGACAAAGCATGGGCTTCAGTGACAACCGTAACCATCCTGTCGAGATTCAGAAAGGCTGGAATAATTGGAACTGCAACTGACGACAAGTCTGATGTAAGCGACGTAGAAGAGGAAGCGGCGTCTTGTCTACCTGCCGAGTTGGGGGAGTTGTTCAAAAGTGACACCGAGGATGAAGATTTCCTTGGATTTCGTGATTCGGAGTAAAACCTGATATTTTGGTAAACTTGTTAGCATGTTCTTTGCGCTATATGTTGTTTGGTGTTGGATTTTATCAAATAAATGTTCCCCAAAAATGCGACTTATCCTCCAGTGCGACCTATATATGTTTTTTTCTTCTTAATTATGCATTTTTCGGCTGGTGCGACCTACAATCCGGAGCGACGTATAATCCAAAAAATACGGTATATTTAAGTTTAGTGTATATGTTTAAGTTTAGAAGGGGTGGGGTTAAATAAGTATTTACTTCTTCCTACTCCCTTTCGCTCACGTAAATTGCATAGTTAGTGCATTATGGTTATTATTTATTGTTTGAGTTATTGTTAATTAATATTACATGTGCTGCGTGTGTGTGTGAATATGTCTTCACATATGTGTGTACAGTATATATATGTATTTATGTTTATGTATATGTGTGCACATGTATTTGGCATTGTTTTATGATTTTTGGTTGTTTACGTGGTCGAAATAAATAAATAAATAAATAAAAATAAAGAAGTATGCGATGAGAAATGTAAAAAAAAAAGAAGAAAATAATTACCAACGATTCATAAAGCACTCCTGAATCCTGAATTTACATGCAAACATACCCACGACCACCAGATGATGTTGAATCGCTCCCGTGTGGCTGAGGATGACAACCACCGTCAGATTAAAGCCGTAGAAACAGTCTTCAACCCTGCAGGTCTCCTGTGAGACGCCATTGTGTCCTGCATACAGAGACGCATTCCAAGCAGCAGGTGATCCACGTGGTCATCGACAGCCCGGCGCTGACAAACGCAGCCTCTCCAGAGGGCAACCTCGTTCCAGCAGAGCCCTGGAAAAAAAGATTAAAAGTCAGAACTGAAATCTGAAGATGCTCATGGCTCCACTTGGTGCCTTCTTAAATCGTATCCTAAACCGTAACGCTTGTGAAATGGCTTTGCTCGCTTGTAAAAGCAGTTCGTGTTTGGGCTGTTAGCTACCCGGTTCAGAAGAGAATGGGCTTCCCAGCCGTTTTATCCTGGACGTAGGAGGTGAAGCGCTTGAGGAACTTGGGATACTCTCTCTTCACCACGGCTCTGAAGAACGGAGCCGGAACCCAGCCTCCTGGGTTTACTGCAAGAAATGAAAGAAGGAATCACGATCCTCCACCCGGCTACTCGAGGCGCGAGCTGGGCCATTCCACCGAGGTCCAACGTGCTCAGGCTGGAGAGGCACTTACTGTTGGCCACAAAGGTGATCTTACAGAGGACGTTGTCCCTGCTGATTTCTTTATCGCCCTCCGGTAGGCTGACCATCGTTTGGCAGATCATAGCAACATTGATTTTGGCACGAATACACCGGTTAGTGGGCTGAAAGTACAAAAAAAAATTACAAATAACTACAAACGTAAAAGGCCACTAAATGCTACCCTCTGTAAAAGCAGGTTGAGAAAGAGCCCAAGTAGCTCCAAAAAAATTAAAGGGTTAGGGTTTCCAGTATGTGAAAGATACAAGAATACCCATGCAGTAAACTTACAGCAGCCTTTTCATGGTCCACGGAGAAGTTGCAGACCAGCCATGTGTCAGGATCGTTTTCGTTTGTGGCCAAGATCTTCCTGATGGCTGACAGATAGAGCACGTCTCTCTGAGAGGCGGGCCAGACTCTCTGAAACGCAATCAGAGGCCGTCAAGATGGAGATAGTTCAGCTCGCGGAAACCGAGTCATTCGACGTGCAGCTCTTTCTTACTTTGTGTGTCTGGTAAACAATTACAGCATTATCAGAAAGGGTTTCCACGACGTTTAAATTCTCAATAGTGCCTGCGTGGGGGTGGGGGGAAGAGTTCAGCCAGATTGTGATTCAGGAACAGTCAAAGCTGTGTGACGGTGATTTCGGGAACGCTACACTCACTCTCCGGGTCCAATCGCACCGCTGTATCCCAGTAGTAGTGGCAGACCTCGTGTCCGGTCACGCCCTTCACAGCATGAGTGGCTTTGAGAGGATCCAGCACAATACCGTTCTCCTCCATCTCTCTCCTGTACACCTGCTCAAAAGTGGCGCACAGTGGTTCCACTGTGTTGTGAATGCTTCCAGCTTTAAGTGACGAACTTTCCCTCCATCAATTATTCCACTCCCCCGTTATTAAAAAGGGGGCGAGATGTCAATATTCACCGCTAAACAATCAAAGGGAGTGAATCGCACGCAGCTTCTTTCCCCATGTACTCGCCTTCATCTCCCCTTCCTCTATCACCAGCTGCCAGTTGGCATCTCCACCCACATCCTGCAGCGAGTATGTCATATGATTCTGCACCATGTCCTCCACCTAATAAAGAGACTGATGTTGATTACCTAGCTTAGTCGAAGACACGCTCTGAAACAGGTCACATTTGGTGCATAGGGATAGATCGTATTTGAGAAGCTCTGCTGTCTTTAAATCCGCAGGTTGCAGCGCCCGTTCTGGTACCTTATAACTGAGGTTCGGTTAATATGACGCACAAACCAAATTTCCCCGCCACAAATTCGAGGAATTCCTACAGAGCAGTAACCAAATACATATTTAACATTTGCTCCTGCTTAGTGTTGCTGAATGCATTGAAAACATAATGCAGTTAAGATTCATGCCGGAAAGAAAAAGGGATGTGAGAGCAGGAAATGAAGTGTTTCCAGTGATGCATTCTATCCTAATCGGAGGTATGTGGAAAACGGTTATATGATTTTAAAAAAAAAATCCTTTTGGTCACTCCAGGAATTTCAGTTATTAGATTTTTTTTTTTTTTAATCTCATACTGCTACAAATAAGATTACACCGAAAGCACAGGAAATTGTCGAAATCCTAGAGTGACTCGTCAGCAGACATTCTCTCACAGGATGTGCGCGTTTCTCTCTGCCTGCAGTGGAAACGTCGAGCCCGTCTGCAGGTGCAGGCGCTTTGCTGTCGACCAAATGCAGTACCTGAGCGCTGAGTCTGTGAACGTCATCCGAAGCACTGACTAGCTCAAGTGATGACGGGGAAGAAGAATGGCTATGAAGCTGTACGGCAAAGAGGAAGAAAGATCGAGTGAGAAATGAGCAAGGCACGCAACAGAAAGCGGTGCGGCTGAAGCAGAAGAGAGCTGCTTCAGCCGCACTGCAGATGCTTCAGATAGCACCGCACAATGCTATCTGAAGCAGAAGAGAGCTGCTTCAGCCGCACTGCAGATGCTTCAGATAGCACCGCACAATGCTATCTGAAGCAGAAGAGAGCTGCTTCAGATAGCATTGTGTTTAAGCATGCTATGTCCAGTGCGTGAGTTATTGCAACAAGCACAATTATGGTTACGTACAAGAAAGTTTTTGCAGCTGCGCGGCTTCATAGGCGGGTCACAATGGGTTTTAATGCGACTTGAGTTTCAGACTGGAACGAGAACCACGTCGAGAACCGCGTCGAGCACCTTGGTGGCGTATCGGTGTTTGCCGACGGTGGAGTAGGCGTCTCCGGGAGAAATGGGAGTTATTCGAGGCATCCTGGCCTTCTCCGTCTGGCACTGCGAGACAAGAGCGGGAGAAAGAAGACGCTAGAGAATAGCAAACATCTCCGGTCGCCATAGCTACGCTTTGAGTTCAGATTTCATGGGCTTCAGAGAAAGGAAGACAATAAAATAAAGATCCTAAATGCACATTCCCATCCCACGATGCACACACCTGCTCCTCCATCTTGTCCTGCCTGTCGAGCGCAGCTCCCACTGCGTCAAAGAACTCGTCTTCATTGATCAGACTGTTGGGACCCTCCTGCGAAACGCAAACGTTGGAATCGTGCGAGAATAGGGCCGTGAAAGTCGCAGAGTCGCGACAAAGTCAATAAGTCGCTCTGATGCGGTTTATCTGGTTTCTAATCGATCTTTTTTCGTCTCCACTTTCATCTTGCCTCATAGTCTGGGCCTCCATAGTGCGACTTCTTCTTCAGCTCATTCACAGCAGACTTGTAAGCATCTTCGACCCTCCTCCTCTCCTCCAGCTCCTTGACAAACACACACACACAACGTTAGTGAAGCCGTATTAAAAATCAAATAACAAAATAATGTCTAGTTCACTGAAAAAAGTCATCCATGTTATTTACAGCCCAAACTCTAGACAACAGCGATGCTTTATGATTGGACGTCTGTTACCGTGACAATGAGCATAAAGGCCTCGAGCCCAGTGTGAGAAAACATGTCCACCCCAGAGATAATACTCATGCCCTTAGATTACAGGTGACAGGGTTAAAAAAAAGTCACAACAGCTGTGCAAAGCCGCCACATCATTCTTTTGTGTGCGCACTCAAACAGGTTTTACAGAGAGTCTCATTTCATGCCCGAGGCGAATAAACACTGCCCTCGAATGAATTAGAGACATCAGCTACATAAATGGAGACCTGAAAAGGGTTTGTCTCATTGTAAGAGCAAATTCTAATAAAGCTCACGATCTAAGCCTGGAATCACTCCAAAGCCGGCACAGATTTCACTCCAGCTTCACTGCCACAAGATACAAGGCAGGAAACCGAATCGTGGCTGAAAGGACACGGCCACATTAAGCCATAATTCACCGGCGAGCTAAACTTCGCGCACAACCAAACGCAAATAGGATTGAGGTAGTTTCCGTGTGCGGCCGAAGTGACGGCACTTCCCTTTAGCAGGTTTTAGGGTTGGGCAGCACACCTTTACAGACGGGAACAAAAAAAAAAAAAAAAAAAGGAACTGGTTTGGCCACATCAGCTGAACTGATCCGAATGCGTGCTCCAGGAGCGCTAAACTGCATACCTCCGCCGCCTCAGATTAAGCAAGGACGGAGTCTTAAGGTAACTCCAATAAAAAAAACAACGCAAAACGGAAAACAATCCGACGGCTCTCGATCGTGGAAACGGATGCGTGCACATCCGCCCTGCTATAAAGAAGATCAAATAAAAAACGATGGACACGCAATCTGCAGACAAGTGGACTTTAAACCCACACAGGGGGGGCTGCCTGGAGTGGTTTGTGCGATAAACCCGTAAAGCACCGAAAGGGCGGGTGAGCGGAGCAGCCGACTGCGTGTTATGACCGAGCCAGAGAGAGAGAGCAGCATTTACCTTTTGCTTTGCTTCCATCTATCTCACTACTATTTGCTGAACCCCCCCCCCGACCCCCCCTTTTTGAACACCGATTCAAGCCAATCACGTCCAGACTGCGCCTGTGGAAAATCTCAGAATAAACACAGGTGGTTATTCCCCCTTCCTTCCCATTTCACCCCTCTGGACGAAACAAAATGGAATGATCTTCTGAGTGCATTGACATCTTTCTCTCTCCCTACATTTAAATGTGGATTGCCCACCTGACAATCCAAAGGATGGACTCACTCGAATAGCCCGCGGTTATTCAACGAGGGATTATGAACAGCTACAGATCTGTTTTACCCACACGATGACAAAATTAGCAGCCAGACGTTGACATTTGTAATGCAAACCTAGAAATAACTGCAGAAATAATACATTTGCATCTGATCCAACAGTACAGAGCCTCCTTCTACTTTTGATGAGACTCATTTTCAGCACTGGGAGGCATGCAGGTGTGGAGTAGCTGCATCAGGGGCGGTTATCCCAACCAGGACACACAAGTTCAAGTCGCCCTGGCATAAAGATGCCATTTAGAATGCGAGTGAACATTGAACAACACCAACGTTGCATGATGCACTGCTGCCCTTTGCCCAACTGGGAGCAGAGTAGGGCTCGCTCATTTAAAGCAACAGCGCCTGTATTAAGCCTACTGAGGTTACTGCAGGTCAAGATGCAGACATAAGCATGAAATACCTGCCAACAGCAAACCATTTAAATATAGTAGCATCAACAAACAAACCCTCCTTCAACAACATATTTTTAAACTTAAAGCCGTACTGAAACTAAACGACAAACTCAGCATCAAATAATTTGGTTCATTTTGCCGTTTTGGGCAGATTATGGCGCGACATGTTGCACGGAATCCCGTGATGGCTGAATTACATGCGTTACGTTGACAACCCTTGTAGCATCGCTAACCTGGATGTCACCGCACCTGCCTGGAGTCCGATGAAAAGGGATACCCCCCCCCCCCCCGCCCAGGATCCCCCTCCCCAGATTCCTCACATTCTTACGGGGGAGGGCTGGGTGTCTGCAAGGGTACATCTGCCACACCCAACCCACTCCCAAAACATCAATCCCAGTCTGTCCTGAAACACGGTCCAACTTGTCCAAGAGGACGACTAAAGAGACAAATGATTATTGTTAATGAACAAACAAACAAAGAAACAAAACGCCCACGTCTTTGCAAGGATTGGCTCGCGGGTCTCCAAACACGCCGTCCTTGTTGGACGTCCTGCGAATAACTTCCTCAATAAGAGAGTCTGGCAGCTAGAAAAGACCAAGAATGATTTTGCAGAGTAAAGATAAATCAGTTCCGCTCACCTTGTGCAATTCTATGGCCTCGATCCACTGAAGTCTGTGTTCGGGATCTTCTGCTCTGAGGTACCAAACGCTATCGTTGACGCTGATGTCAAAACGGCACTCGTCGAACTCATGAGGCTGCAAAGAGAGCGAGGAAGAGTGAAGGCAGAGTGAACGAGTCTGCAGCCGAGCACCGAAACATTCGGTCGCACTTAATTACACAGAGAATCAGCGCAAAAGCAAAAAGCCCAGCTGCAACGCCTCTGGAGGCATCCGTCTGTTCAACACACACGGATTCCATCAGCCAAACGAAAGCATCTGCCGCACAATGAGAAGGAATTTTGATTGGAAACTGATGCTTTTTCTCGGCTGCAAGCGTAACCTTAAACGACCGCAGCGGAGCGGCGCTTTAAGGATGTCTTTGCCTGAACCCGGTTTATCGTAACCGTTCCACCAACGGCTGTGCCGAATATCTGATCCGTTTTATTCCTCCATTCTACCCCACTCAGCTTCAACGACTTACAGCCTGAGGAATCCACACACACGTTTCCTCCATGACGACATTTCGGCACTTCAACTGAAAAGAACGCCGCGCAGCAACGGTTCCGTCACGTTTGCGTTTCCTTCCCGTTTTCCTCCCACACCTGCTCCGTCAGCCGACAGGACCTCATGTTGCTCGTGCTTGATTGGCTTAGCTGACCGACGCTCACGTGCGGCCTTATTCCATGCAAAGCTTAAAAACAACGCGACGCACTCGCAACGATAAACGATATTCATCCTGCACAACTTGTGCAATATCCGTCTTAAATTTCACAAGACGCAACATCCGCAATGGGGATGGAGTGAAAGTCCTCCGAAGGCCCTCCAGTTTCAGAACGCAACGGTCACTGCTATGGGCGTTTGGGCACTAGTTGGTTCCCAACACCGCCTCAGTCCGAATACACCAGAACCAATCTGGGTGGTTCTTGGACATTCGGAAGGAGAACGCTCCAGGCAGAACGATCATTAAGCTACAGGTCTAACAGTCCCACCCGATACCAGTGAGAGACACGCGGGCTTCTCAGTGAATTGCATTAACCAGAAAAACAAATGCATAAACGGATCTGGCCTCCATATGACTTCACTCTGGCGTGTGTGCGTGTGTGTGTGTGTGTGTGTGCAGCTTCAGTGTGGAGCAGACTTTCTGCATTCCTAAGCCCTCATGCCACCGACCTCCTGAGACGGCGCTGGCTTCAGCTGTCTCTGAAGGAGGGAGAGGCAGACGGCAGAGGAATTCCCGCAGGAATATTTACTATGGAAAACGTTGTTGTTGTGGTTTTAATTCAGACTTGCATCATGGAGTCCCAATAACTAATCCCGGTAATATTCTCTGAGAGACGAGTGAATATTTAACCAGCGTGCGGAGTTTTTCGACAGGTCGAGTCCCTTCTGAGGTCAAAGCCTTGATTTAACTTTAGGCAACACGGATTTCATTTAGCTTGAGCAAATAACTGGGAGGACAAGGCACGAGTGTTCTCAGATGTCTGCTGAAGCAAGAATCCCTTTGTACGATAAAAAAACAAACCTTGTGTCCTATCTGTAGCGATAATAGCGTCTATATTACTGGTTAAAGTTTACCTTCCTATCTCTGAGCTGCATGGGTCACCGTTCACATTTTTTTAAACTGGAATTGTGTATGCCATCCGTTTGGATTAGAGTTGAGTTAGTAATAATGCTGAATACTTAATGTATCACTGAATCGCATTTGCATCCGATCCCCCCCCCCCAAAAAAAACAGCGTGACGTTTAAAGATGGCCTCGCTTTGCTTACATCGACCAGGTTCTCCCCGAGAACACACACTTACGATATCGACTTGATCTTCATTTGGTCCCATAATCTTCCCACCAGTCGAGTCCACGCTTAACGTTAATCAATACGCTCGCTCGAGCACGCCATTCGGCGATATTGATTTCTAATACCGACGCCAATACTTACCGTGATGACAGCCTTGCTGAGGCAGAAAGATCCTCTGCAGCCGTATTCACGTTCATCCTCGGACTTGTAGTAGCTCAAAGTGTTGTTTTTCAGCACAACCCATCGGTCCTGCCATCTGTGGATGTAATTTGTCCACTGAAAAGACACCAGAGGTGGAATTCACACAGTTTGCAACATGACATGCATGCAGGGATAAGCGCAACTTCCTCACTCTGATTCCAGATCAGTCAGAGCTTCCCGGACAGACAAATAAAACTGTCACCGCGTTACCTTGCTTAAAACGCCTCCGAGCTCCACATGCTGACCGGACTCGGGGTCCACCTCCTCATCCAAGCCGGACGACGAAATCTTCTCAGACATTTAAACCAAAGCTTCGGTGGAACTGCGTAATGTTACGGGGAGCACAGAGGGACAAGCACAATGACGAAGGGTTACAAGTATTTATTACATAATGACAGATGGGAAGTCACTCTTCACCTTATCCCGTATTGCCTGCCAGTCCCCCCCGAATAGCACCGCACTACAAGGCGGAAGAGACCCGCAACGTCAACACTCCAACTCACTGCAAACTTAAAAGCAACACACCACAAACCCATGCACTAATAAAACCACACGTAAAAATAGGATCGGGTATGGTGGGTATTGGAGTGTCAACGGGATACAAGGGAGGGAAGTGACAAAACAAAAGAAAAGAATGAAACAAAAGAATAAATAAACAAAACATAAAAATAGGTAAGAGAGTTAGTCCGCTCGTACAAACTTACACAATAAACAAAACACAGATGTACGACACGGAGCGGACTAACTCAAAACAAAACTCAAACTAAACTTAATACAAAAAGACAGCAGGCAGCGGCGACATGAACACTGAAATAACCAAAACAAGTACAACATTATTATTTGTTAAAACACATTTAATAAGATATGTCTAAAACTTTAAAAGACCGCATACCTGAGGCGTCGTTCTCCCACGCCCAGTCATTCAACCCTTACGAATCCGAGCTCGAACCACTCCGGTCTTCAACAGACCCTATCAAGTAAAACGCATTTAAAACCTAAAACATGATATATAAAATCAACATATTAAAATATTCACCGGCTTAGCTCATCAGATGCTTCGACCATGCATGTGGGCCCAGCAAACAATCTGGTCACCCGACAGGAAATTGGCATCATCTTGGCCAACAGCCGCTCCCTTTTTAAGGAGAAGCGCCCCAGGAGAGGGCGACACCCTGTGGTGGCCTCCAGCACATTCACCCTGTGGTGTCCCCTGCTACATTCCTCCCCCTCAGCGTGCATCGGCGACCCGACGATGTACTCAATCATCAAGTTATTCAAGGCATGATCTGCACCGACTGAGGCAGCCGATGCGGATTTGAATGCTGCCCAGCCGTTCTCCTCTCCGACCTCCTAGGCCCAGAAACTAAAGATGCATCAGTTTCTCCCATGGGTTCTTGGTCTGAAAGAACCTGATCAGACACATTTCCAGCATTACAGTTTCCGCTCTCTGATCCAGGGAGGGATTTGAGTTCATCCTGGTCTATGACAACGTTGGTTGGGTTACCATCAAAGGGAGGATTCTCGTCAGAGGGAGGATTCTCTATCCCCCCGGCTCCAGTCTCCTCCACCCCTCTACTTTCAGGCACACTCCTCATCTCAGCCCTATGTATCTGTCGCAGAGGACCGTCCTGACCTGCAGGTGCTATAGAATACACTACTCCTCGAGCCGGAGGTGGATGGACTATTTGATATGGAGCTGGGTCCCAAAAGTCCTGAATCTTATTCCGACCCCTAACAGCATGATTTCGTGTGTATACTAGATCTCCCTGCTCAAATTCCGGTGCCACAGGTACATCCTGATTCCTTGAGTCCCTCTGAGCCACTTTGTCATCCATCCTTCGTTGTACCATCTCATAGGCTGCCGCTAGAGATTTTTGGTGTTCTTCTACCCACTCTTCCATAGGAAGGTCCTCCTCCTGGTTGTTTCCAACAAGAGAGTCAATGGGCAGTTGTGGCTCCCGCCCAAACATTAAAAAATATGGTGTCCTGCCAGTAGTTTGGTGTACAGCGGTGTTGTACGCAAATGTCACTTGTGCAAGATGGCGAGGCCACCTGCGTTTCCGTTCAGGTGGCAGGGTACGCAATAAATCATGCAAAGTGCGATTGAAACGCTCACACTGGCCATTCCCCTGGGGGTGGTATGGTGTAGTGCGGCTTCTCGATTTTATATAACCTGCAGAGCTGCTGAACCAAACTACTCTCAAAATTTCTTCCTTGGTCCGAATGAATGCGACCCGGGACACCAAAAACCTGAAACCAATTTTTTACCAATGCCTCTGCAACTGTACTAGCCCGCTGGTCTTTAGTAGGGACAGTTTGCGTGTACTTAGAGAAAACGTCAGTCATTACAAGGACATTTTCCCTGCCATCAGTGGAGAGCTCTAAAACTGTAAAATCTATTGCCAGAATCTCATGAGGCCGTGACGCCTTGACTGTGCCCATGTACGTTTTGACTTTTGGCTGCACAGCTTTCGACAACACGCATCTTTCACAGGTTTTACACCACTTCTCTATATCAGAGTACATATTTGGCCAGTAGTGACGAGCACGCACCAACTGAAAAGTCCTTTCTATGCCTTGATGACCTTGTCCATCGTGAAGGGAGCGAAGAATGTTTTCCTGCAAACACTGGGGCAATACAAGTTGCTCAAGCTCAGCCTGTCCATCTGGGGTGCAAACGCGGCGATAGAGCACCGACTCTCTCTCTCTAAGACGACCCCACTGCCTTATCAACTCCCTGGTGCCCTTAGTAAACTTATTACGCTCCCTAGCATCAGGCATCCCACCTCTCTCCCAACACTCCAAAAAAGGGCCAATATTAGGATCCTGATGTTGGAGTGTGACAAGATCAGACCTCAATAACCCAGGCAGCGTACTGATCTCTTCCTGCAGCCCAAGGACCCCTTCAACAACATCAGAGCTAATCTCAGACTCCCTTAAAATGGCATGTTGGCGGGACAACGCATCCGCATTAGTATTTTGTGAGCCGGGACGGTATTTCAGTGTGAGGTCGAAGACTGCCAACTCGGAGGCCCATCTCTGCTCCGTCGCCCCAAGCTTTGGTTGTGGCCAAGTGACTTAGTGGATTATTATCCGTGAAAACTGTACATTTATTTCCCAGCAGGTAATCCCTGAATGTTTCCGTTACAGCCCACTTCAGCGCCACCAACTCCAACTTCATGGAACTGTAATTTTTCATGTTCCGCTCTGTGGGCTTTAGGCTACGGCTCGCAAAAGCTATAGGACGAAGCTTACCCTCATGCTCCTGGGAGAGAACAGCTCCTAACCCTCCATGGCTGGCATCTACTTCCAACACATAAGGTTTCTGGAAGTCTGCATAAGCAAGAACAGTTGTAGTGATTAATGCATTCTTAATAGTCTGAAAACTCTGCTCACATTCTGCATCCCAAACTTCGCTCAAAGGTTTTTTTGGCGTTTTTCCTTTCCTGCCAGGAGGGAGGAGCCGAGCCACTGATCGATTTAAGGGGGAAGCCATGTTAGAAAATCCTCCCATAAATCTCCTGTAGTAGCTGGCAAATCCCAAAAATGAGCGAAGCTCAGCCAGGTTAACAGGACGCTTCCAGTCACGCACCACGGCTACCTTCTCCGGATCAGTAGAAACCCCCTCAGCTGACACCACATGGCCCAGGTACTTTACACGTTTTTGGAAAAAGAGGCACTTTGAAAGCTTCACCTTCAACCCTTGTGTTTTGAGTCGAGAAAAAACCTGGTCTAATTGTTGCAGATGTTGCTCTACAGATGATGAAAAAACAATAACATCGTCCAGGTATAACAACAGAGACTGATGACGGCAGTCTCCAAACAGGCGCTCCATGAGACGCTGAAATGTACTTGGCGCATTACATAATCCAAATGGCATGCGATTAAACTCAAACAATCCGAAAGGTGTACAGAATGCAGTTTTTGCCTTATCTTTCTCCGCCATCTCAACTTGACTGTACCCACTTGCCAAGTCCAGGGTTGTGAACCACTGGGCCCCGCCCAAAGCATCAAGGGATTCATCAATTCTAG
Organism: Brachionichthys hirsutus; assembly: GCF_040956055.1. NCBI lineage: Eukaryota > Metazoa > Chordata > Actinopteri > Lophiiformes > Brachionichthyidae > Brachionichthys > Brachionichthys hirsutus. The sequence goes on along the minus strand of NW_027180628.1, from coordinate 25,552 downwards.
GTGAGGGAAATGCATCCTTCCTAGTTCTGGCATTTAATTGCCTGTAATCGACACACATCCGTAAGGAGCCATCCTTCCTCTGTACCAACACAATTGGTGATGCATACGGACTACTACTTTCTCTAATAATGTGGCTCTGTAAAAGTTGTTGAACGTGGGAACGTGCCAAATCATATTGGGAAGGGGGAATGCGTCTATAGGGCTGCCGTACTGGTGTTTCATCCAATAGTGGGATTTCATGTTTTATTAAGTTGGTACTGCCCACATCTAGGTCATTCCTTGCAAACACTTGGTTGTATTTTAATAACAAATCGCTGGCTTGCTTTTTTGCCTTCCCTTGCAGATTTTCAAACTCTGGCCAATCCAATACAGTGTCGTCGACAGCACTCTCCTGACTGGACACATATGCCATGCAACTCTGAGAGTCAATGGAAACCTGTATATGCGGGTCAGCCGACACAACAGTGGCTGTTTGAACCGTAGCAACAACTCTTCGAGGTGTCAACCACACGTCTGTTTTACCCACATTAGTAATGGGGACAAATGCCTTGCCCTTTTCTGCCTTTACTAAAGAGGGAGAAACCAATAGCCCCTCAGGTAAACTGCCCTCTCCAGGACCAAGAGGCTCTACGAACAGGTCTATAGGTTGGTGTAGAGGCATCTGTGGACATGTTACCGGGACATAACAGAGACTACCTGCAGGGACGCAGAATGGTTTCTTACCCTGTACTCTGATGGAATAAGGGTCCGGAGAGTTGGCCATGACCTCCATCATCTCGCAGTATCTGAGGGCCAGCCTCCATCCACGAGGGGCTGCTGTGAGCACTGGCGCCTCCCACAGGTCGGGACCATATCTCTTACACAGCTCAACATAAAGAGAGTTCAAGACATTCATTCCCACCACCCCAGGAACATGCGTCTTTTTCTCTTTCATGTAATGGTCGCTCGGATCTTCAACAATCAGTACTCCCAACCGTGGAAGCGTCACACCCAGCACAGTAATATTGAACTCGATATAACCAAGGCACGGGATTTTTAACCCATTTGCAGCCCTCAGACCCAACCAGCCACAGTCTTTGAGTTCTTTATCTGACAAATGAGAAAATCTTTGCTTGAAAGAACTTTCAGTTAGAGTTGTTACCATGGATCCACTATCCAACAAAGAATTTACATTGATCCCATCAAAATCCACCTCCCCCTCCAAGCACTCACCAATCAAAGTAGATACATTTGGACATTTGGACTTGGAACTTATACACTCACTAGAGCCCTGCAAAGCCCCCACCAATGTCTGGTTCTGAACACTGGCGGGTTCTAGTTTCCCGATGACTTTGGGAACTGGGTTCCATCTTTAGGATGGATTGTAACCGCAGGACAATTACGTGCAATATGCCCAACTTCGTTGCATCTAAAACAAATTGGTCTTCCATCTGCAGCTTTTGAGGGTCGAAAGTTACGTACTCTTGGGGGAGGCGCACTACTTGGGACCAAGGCCTTCATGACCAATTCCAACTGCGTCTGCTGTGCCTTTAACAACGACACCAGCTCCCCAAACTCTGAAGGACGAGACACAGCACTTTCGCAGGAGACAGACATTTCATTTAAGACTGAAGCATTATTGCATTTGGATTTGGGGGACTGATTTTCCTGTTGTGCCATCCATCTTGTGGCTTCACCTCTAACATCTCGTGTAGTCCAATGGGGGTTAGAATTCACTAAATCTCCCAGTCTCATTCTGAGTGCCTGGTCTCTCACCCCATCACAAAACTGGTCACGTAAATCTTTAATTGCAACGTGCACATCAGTTTTGGAAACCTGATCCAGTAAGTCCATTAAAGCATGTGAATAATCAAGGAAGGACTCTCCCTCTAGCTGTTTACGGTTGTAAAATTTACGTTGTAATGTAATACGGGAGTGCATGCAACCATACACTGCCTTAAGAACATCAAAAATGAATTCGACATTCTCTCTTTGAACAGCCGGCAAAAACTTTATCTCTGTACGGGCAGCGCCCTCTAGGTGGTCAAAAACTATTTGGGCACGTTCTTTCTCAGTGCGCCCTCTCGTTTGCACAAAGTCTCTCACTTTCTCGATCCACTCGTCCAGTGTTAGCGCATCGGAACCATCCACTTTACCCGAGAACCGAGGCATTCTTCTGTCCTGCTGCACGTAAATAACAGAGTCTGTGTGTCTCACATTTCGTGCATCTCCACCCGTTGCTCCAGATGAGGTGGAGGGCATTTCTGGATGCGTGGCAGCTTGTGCAGTTCTTAACGCAGCCAGTTCATTCTCCAAGTCCTTGATTCGCTGAGACATGGCCTGTCTATCCGGCTCCTCCCGAGCCACGCCGCTGTCACTTCCTGGATCCATGCCAACGTCACAGCGCGACGAGGAATCACTGCGCTGCTGCCGCTCCTGCTGTCTTACCAAACTAACAACAAAAAAAGTCACTTCCCCCCGTTTTGCTTTGCCGACAACGCCAAATGTTACGGGGAGCACAGAGGGACAAGCACAATGACGAAGGGTTACAAGTATTTATTACACAATGACAGATGGGAAGTCACTCTTCACCTTATCCCGTATTGCCTGGCAGTCCCCAGTCCACCCCGAATAGCACCGCACTACAAGGCGGAAGAGACCCGCAACGTCAACACTCCAACTCACTGCAAACTTAAAAGCAACACACCACAAACCCATGCACTTGTAACGGAGTAAATATGGATGCAGTTAAATCCTGCATAAAAGGAGATTTATTTATTTTCTAGTAATGTATTTGTCTTGTTTCCCTTTTTATAATTACACACGTTTTTTATTTCATTTGTTATAATGTACATCTCGGGGTGTTTATGATTTGGAGTATTTTGTCCCTCCTGGCTTGCCGTCCTATGGTTTTGGCCCATTTCCTGCTTCCCCTCCCCCAGCACTTCATTCGAACACGCTGGACGGAGCAGTACATAATCCCGAGATGAATGAATGTACCTTTTTTTGTATAAATCCAGGTGTGTAATTATTTATTTCTTTGTGATGCTGATGTTACGAGTTTAATGCTAGTCAGCTCCGCTAGCATGGTTTTCATTTATTTTCTTTGGTTTTCATGGTTGGAGCTTTGTGCTAACTCAGTCCGCTAGCATGAAGCTAATCGCTATGCAGTAAGCTAAGGCTCCGCTTAGCTTAAAATGCTAACCTGTGGTTATATTAAGTTGCAATACAGTTCGTGTTGAAAATGTTTAATTTTATTGTATTGTTATTTAATGTACAATATTCAGGACTTCATTCGAACACGCTGGACGGAGCAGTACATGATCCCGAGATGAATGAATGTACCTTTTTTTGTATAAATCCAGTAAAAAGGCGACAGAACCAGCCGTGTGTGGACCTGCAATTCTGTTACACAACACAACGCAGAGGCAGCGAGACAACCGTAACATTGGTGCCGTGAATCCCGTGCTTCGTCTGGTCGAAGATCAGCGCCGGACCGGTGGGCCTGTCGTCATCCCTTCATCGCTATTCAACGGATCAGCTGAGTGTACTTCAGGGTCATGGACACAGCGTGTGAATTTCTAATTTATTAGAAGCATTTGGAATGGTTGAACCATTATACTTGCAGTTAATTTTTTTATGCATTGTATAGTTTTTCTTTTAGAAAGTGTGGTACCGAATATCGAGTGCATTTAAGTACATGGTGTGTATATGCAGTATACATTACATGATTGAGTACCCATTTTGCTTTGTTTTAGTGTGTTAATAGTATTGGAGCAGAGTGTGTATGGTACTCTAGTTCTTCGTGATCTGTTTTTTCTTCTTCTTCTTCTTTCCCACTGCCCTTATTTGCCTTTCAGCTATCATGGTTGTCCCGCAGACTAATGGCTCTCAGGATTTTCAGTCACCGAGCAGTGTAGGACGGGGTAGAGGATTGTTGGGGACGCCTATTCCTTTTCCTAACGTTAATGCCTCGCTAGGTAGGGGTGTGGGGAGGGCAGTTTCTAGTCCAGCAGTTCATAATTCACACACTCAGCAGGATAGCTTCCCTACTCCTCAGACCCCCTGCACTTCTACTCCCGACGCTACACGTGACATGTTAGGTCAGATGGGTGGCATGGTGCAACACATTGGTCAACAGCTAGCTGACAGCTTCCTTGCACATTTAAGTAGGTCCAGCCCAGCACATGTCTTTAGTGGGCGCTCTGACAGTCACACTCCTGCTCAGGACCTGTCAGGTTCATCTCAGCTCCACGTGGTGAGTCAAAGAAAAGTGAAAGACCCTCCCACATTCAGAGGTGACTCGACAGACAGTGTTACACTTGAGGAATGGATTGAACTCACGCAGAACTTCGTGAGGAAAGGGGGGCTGACTACTGCCGAGCAGGGTGAAGAGATTCTCATCTACTTACGGGGCAAAGCCAAAGATGTTGTCAGAGTGGGCGTTAAGTCTAGTGGGATTGATGTGCGTAGTAACCCAGACTCAATTTACAGCCTTTTGAGGAAGCACTTTAGTTGCGCACAGTTTTCACCTCTCCCTCTACAAGACTTCTATACAACTGTCCCTCGGTCACAGGAAGACCCTTACGACTTCTGGCTGCGCCTCAACCATGCTGCTGATGTCGCTGCAGAGTGTCTCAAAGACCAGGGTAAGCAGCAGAACAGCCTGTCCACTGAGGTCACACGCATGTTCATCAGAAGCTGCCCGAGCGCCGACCTCGCCCTCACCTTCCGCTCTAAGACGATCGACAAGTGGTCCGCTGCTGAGGTGCAGGAGATCCTGAATGAATACCACTCGGAGAAGATCATCAGGGCAGCAGGCATGAGGGATAAGAAGGAAGTGACTGTGCATAGGATGGAAGTTAACTCCAGCTCAGAGGCTCTGTGCGATGTCCAGCCTGCACTGCAGCCCCCGCGTGCTGCACAGCCCACATCACAGCCCCTCTGTAATGCTCAGCCTCCAGCGCAGTCAACCTCTGCAGACAGCTCTGCCATGGAGAGGATGCTTACTATGCTGGAGAAAGTCCTCATGAGCAATACTCAGTCCAGACCTGTGAGTAGAAGGCCTAGTGGCTTACCTAGGGTTCAGGGTCTTAGCAATGTGCCATGTTTAGTCTGTGGAGATGCCAGTCACTCTGCTTTGTCACACTGCATGCAAAACAAGTTGTGCTTCCAGTGTTTTTCACCTGGCCATGCCAGGAGCGGATGTCCGCAGACAGGGAGGAGTGCAACAGCAGCAAACCAGCCGTTAAACTGAATGATCTGCGTGTAGGGGAGGACCGCGTGGATCTTCAGAGTGAGTCTCCCACCTCTAGCTTTGAGGCTTTTTCGGACATTGACACTTTAAGTCAGCTATGCAGTAGTGACATTTCATCAGACAAAACAGTTATCTTTCAGAGCTTTCAGGCAGTCCCTAAGGCTGACAGTTTGTTTTACACATTGGTTTCAGTTGAGGATGGACCCGCTTTTCGGGCCCTCATTGATAGTGGATCCATGGCGTGTACCCTTAGTGAGTCAGCTGAGGCAAGTTTAGTGAAAAGCATCCCCAGCATTGCAAGGCAACCTGCTCAAGATATCATCATTGTTGGTTGTGGAGGCCATCGGGTCACACCTACAGCAATCTACAACCTCAATGTTACTGTGTACGGCTGCCCCATGTCTGTGCCTGCCCTAGTAGTGCCAGGTCAGACAGAAGAGTTCATCCTGGGCACTAACGCAATCAAAGAGCTGTTGATGCAACTAAGAGGGACGAGTGGCTACTGGAGAGTCGTGTCCACGCCCAGCCATAACCAGAGTGACGAGTGCCGCGAGTTCCTGTCCCTGTTCTCCAACACTGAGAGGTGGAGAGGCGAGTCTGTGCCTGAGAGAGTGGGTACTGTAAAGCTCCAGAGAAGGGTGACGTTGGAGCCGCAAACGGAGCACCTGGTGTGGGGGAAGTTGCCTGTGTCTTCAGTCCTGTCTGTGGGCAGCACAGTCATCGTTGAGCCGACAAAGTCGAGGTCAAGGCCGAAGCAGATAATGGTTGGCAGAGTGATCACGCCACTTTGGGGAGATGGTTCCATCCCACTGAAAGTCATCAATCCAACCAGTCACAGAGTTGTACTTAGACGGAACACCAAGATAGCAGATGTGTCACCTTGTGTTGCTCTGGAAGACCTGCCACAACCTGCAGAGTTCAAGTTACATGTGCAGTGTGCAGAGAGTGGTTCTCCTTCAACACACAGATCACCTGAGGAGCTGCAACGTGCCCTGCGCGACTTGAATCTCTCTGACATTGACTTAGAGTCCTGTGAGGTGTCACCACAATGGAAAGACAAGCTGCTGCAGCTCATCGAGAGTCATGAGTCGATCTTCTCCAGAGACAGAATGGACTGTGGTGAGGCTAGAGGTTTCGTCCATCGCATTCATCTCACTGACAACAAGCCCTTTCGTGTGCCATATAGGCGCATTCCACCCAGTCAGTACACTAAACTAAAGACAGCGCTGAATGAGATGGAGGAGAAAGGGATCATTCGCAAGTCGCAAAGTGACTATGCCTCGCCTCTCGTCTTAGCCTGGAAGAAGAACGGCGACTTGAGAATATGCACTGACTTTAGGTGGCTGAATGCACGCACTGTCAAAGACGCTCATCCACTGCCGCATCAGGCCGATGTCCTTGCAGCTTTAGGTGGCAATACATTCTTCTCCACCATGGATCTCACATCAGGCTACTACAACGTGCCCATGTATGAGGATGACAAGAAGTACACTGCCTTTTCCTCACCATTTGGCCTGCATGAGTACAACAGGCTACCTCAGGGGTTGTGCAATAGCCCGGCCACATTCATGAGAATGATGATGTCCATCTTCGGGGATGAAAACTTCAGTAGTGTGCTCTGTTACTTGGATGACTTGATGGTGTTTGCCCCCTCAGAGGCTGTGGCTCTCCAGCGCCTTGAAATGGTCTTCTCTCGTCTCTCCAGGCACAACTTAAAGCTGGCCCCTAAGAAATGCTTCTTCCTCAGACGCTCTGTCAAGTTCCTGGGCCACGTCGTCTGTGAGGAAGGCATTAAGACAGACCCGGCCAAAGTTGATGCCATCTGCAAGGTGCAGCAGGTTGATCTGATGGAAGCTGACGGACAAACACCGTGTCCAAAGAAGATAAGGTCGTTTCTTGGAATGGTGCTGTACTACCAACACTTCATTGGGGGATGCTCTGCCAAGGCCAAGCCACTCTTCCAGTTAACGTCGGGGTCCAGCAAACAGACACCTGTGAAAAAGGGGAGGAAACCTCGGAAGAGGATGTGTTACGCCAAGCTCACTCCCACTGACTGGACACCTGCATGTCAGAATGCATTTGAGATCCTGAAGTCTGAGCTGCTGCAGAGTGTAGTCTTGGCTCATCCATTCTTCGACCAGCCTTTCATTTTGGCCATTGACGCATCCTTTGATGGGGTTGGAGCTGTCCTCTCTCAAGTCCCTCCTGGTGAAGAGGTAGCGAGACCTGTAGCCTTCGCCAGCAGAACACTTTCTCGCTCTCAAATGAACTACCCGGCTCACAGACTGGAGTTCTTTGCATTAAAGTGGGCTGTCTGCGAGAAGTTCAGCCACTGGCTTAAGGGACGTCACTTCACGGCTTGGACTGACAACAACCCCCTGACATACATCCTCACTAAACCCAGACTTGATGCATGTGAACAGCGCTGGGTGGCTAAGCTTGCATCGTACAGCTTTGATCTCAAGTATGTCCCAGGCCCCAAAAATGTTGTTGCTGACGCCTTGAGCAGAGAGCCGTTTGTTCAGTCTTGTATAAGTCATCGCGTCATCACAGAGCCTTATCTTGCCCTCCTGAAGAATGTCAGTGGGGTTGGTGATGACACTGTCCAGGACGCGTTCAAGTTCAGCAACAACCACCAGATGGTCCTGAGGTCAGGCAAGCAGCCATGCAACACGTCCAGCAGCTGCAGTGGTTCAGTCGAAGCGGATGAGATTTCAGCTGTTCTCGGTGCACACTCCACTGGTGGGTTAAGTGAGGTAGCGAGTGTGGGCTTCACTGTCCCTCAACTGCAGCAGGCTGGTAGCCCCATCCCTCGTAGCAGTCTGGTGAACCAGCAAGGCCAAGATGGAACCATCAGTCGAGTGCTCTACTACATCGAGAGACGTCGGAAGCCTTCAAAAAGGGAGAGAGCAGAGGAAGCCTCGAGTGTACGCCAGCTCCTGAAGTACTGGGACAAGCTGACCATCCGCGATGGCGTGCTGTGCAAACAACGGAGGGATGGGAATATGAACAAACGCCTGTTCCTCTTTGTGGTGCCCGACACGCTCAAAGCGCAGGTACTGAATGGGATCCATGATGAAGCTGGGCACCAGGGAAAGAGTCGAACTCTGTCACTTGCAATGCAGAGATTCTTCTGGGTCGGGATGAAGCGAGATGTCGACGGTCATGTGACAAACTGCCGCCGCTGTGTTGTCGGGAAGACTCCTGAACCCAATGCCTGTGCACCGCTGGAGAGCATTCGCACATCAGAGCCGATGGAATTGGTCTGCATCGACTTCTGGTCGGCTGAGGTGAGCGATGGCAAGAGCATGGATGTCCTGGTCGTTACAGACTGCTTCTCCAAGATGGCTCACGCGTTTCCATGCAAGAATCAGTCTGCCAAACAAGTTGCTCGAAAGCTCTGGGAAGAATTCTTCCTCATCTATGGCTTTCCAAAGAGAATTCATTCTGACCAAGGAGCGAACTTTGAAAGCAAGTTGATCAAGGAACTGTTGTCTCTGGCAGGTGTCGACAAGTCTCATACTACGCCCTATCATCCCATGGGCAACGGCATCGTCGAGAGGTTCAACAGGACCCTTGGGTCTATGATAAGAACTTTGCCTCCAAAGTCTAAAGCCAAGTGGCCTCATGTTGCAGCTTCTCACCTTCTGCTACAACTGCACAGAGCACGAAACAACTGGCTTTGCGCCCTTCTATCTCATGTTTGGCCGAGTTCCTCGTATCACAGTGAGTTTGTGTCTCGCCTGAGGAAAGACATGCGTGAGGCTGTACAGATAGCACAGAGGCACAGTCAGAAAGAACAGACTCGACACGCAAAGCTCTACAACAGGAAAGTCAAAGGCTCACCACTCGCCATTGGAGACAGAGTGCTCGTTGCAAACAGAGGTGAAAGAGGAAAACGGAAGGTAGCTGACAAGTGGGAGTCCTCTCCATATGAAGTTGTGGCTGTGAACCCTGACATTAATGTGTACAAAATCAAAGACGTCCACACTGACAGGGTGAAAGTAGTCCACAGAAATCTGTTACTCCCTGTGAGCTTCCTTCCGTTAGACGATGAGCAGGATCTTCAGTCCGCAGACCCCTGTCCACCGCTGTCCACAGACCTCCAGGGCCCTCCGTCTAGTTCGGCAGTCCTGGTAGGCAACCCTCCGGTTGATGATGGCGTAAGAGATCGAACTGCAGACTGGGTGCTCAACAGTCCTGACGACTTGGAGAGGGAGGGGCATCACGATGACCCTGTTGACGTGCCTGACTTGTCTGATCGCGCGTCGGAGCCAGGTGACTCAGCAAGTGGCGTTGCAGTTGGAGGGAGCGACCAGCTCAGTGTTATTCTCCCTGTGCCTGATGACATGCAAAGTGCTGAACCCCACCCCGTGGTTCCCACCCATGATGACACAGTGTCGGATGAGCCTGTTGTTTCCGCTCAGCCTCAGAGTTTAGATGTTGCTATTCTGCGGACAAGACGAGGCAGAGCCATCAAACCACCTAAAAGACTCATTTGTGAAATGAATGAACAGGTCGTTGACACTTCACGCACATCCACAGTTGGCTCTTTTATGTCTCTAGTTACCAGCTTGTTTTGAGCTGATGATAGCACCTGCCAGTAGTGCACGTGCAGTAGCAGTTTGTTTTTTTGTTTGTGTCAAGCTACAGGTGTTTTTAGGAGTAGACCTCGCAGTGTAGTTTTCATTATCGGTCGTCCAGTTTTAGCAGAGTTTGAGGTGTAACAGGCATCTCTGTAGTCTACTTTTTAGTATGGGATAGGGCGCCTTCCCGTTTAAGTACTCCCTAGATCGAGGATTTTTTAATCGACAGCTTTTGACGCTCTTAATGACAATAGTACACTGCAGGTCTTTCTTCCTTTAGCATTCTAGTGACCCCTCTCTCCGTCTCCTGCTTCCCTCCTCATTCTTGTCTGGAACTTCTTGCTCTTCTTTGGGCGGTTTTGGGTGTACATCCCCGATTTAGCAGGATTTAAGGGGGGTGTATGTAACGGAGTAAATATGGATGCAGTTAAATCCTGCATAAAAGGAGATTTATTTATTTTCTAGTAATGTATTTGTCTTGTTTCCCTTTTTATAATTACACACGTTTTTTATTTCATTTGTTATAATGTACATCTCGGGGTGTTTATGATTTGGAGTATTTTGTCCCTCCTGGCTTGCCGTCCTATGGTTTTGGCCCATTTCCTGCTTCCCCTCCCCCAGCACTTCATTCGAACACGCTGGACGGAGCAGTACATGATCCCGAGATGAATGAATGTACCTTTTTTTGTATAAATCCAGGTGTGTAATTATTTATTTCTTTGTGATGCTGATGTTACGAGTTTAATGCTAGTCAGCTCCGCTAGCATGGTTTTCATTTATTTTCTTTGGTTTTCATGGTTGGAGCTTTGTGCTAACTCAGTCCGCTAGCATGAAGCTAATCGCTATGCAGTAAGCTAAGGCTCCGCTTAGCTTAAAATGCTAACCTGTGGTTACATTAAGTTGCAATACAGTTCGTGTTGAAAATGTTTAATTTTATTGTATTGTTATTTAATGTACAATATTCAGGACTTCATTCGAACACGCTGGACGGAGCAGTACATGATCCCGAGATGAATGAATGTACCTTTTTTTGTATAAATCCAGTAAAAAGGCGACAGAACCAGCCGTGTGTGGACCTGCAATTCTGTTACACAACACAACGCAGAGGCAGCGAGACAACCGTAACACACTAATAAAACCACACGCAAAAATAGGATCGGGTATGGTGGGTATTGGAGTGTCAACGGGATACAAGGGAGGGAAGTGACAAAACAAAAGAATGAAACAAAAGAATAAATAAACAAAACATAAAAATAGGTAAGAGAGTTAGTCCGCTCGTACAAACTTACACAATAAACAAAACACAGATGTACGACACGGAGCGGACTAACTCAAAACAAAACTCAAACTAAACTTAATACAAAAAGACAGCAGGCAGCGGCGACATGAACACTGAAATAACCAAAACAAGTACAACATTATTATTTGTTAAAACACATTTAATAAGATATGTCTAAAACTTTAAAAGACCGCATACCTGAGGCGTCGTTCTCCCACGCCCAGTCATTCAACCCTTACGAATCCGAGCTCGAACCACTCCGGTCTTCAACAGACCCTATCAAGTAAAACACATTTAAAACCTAAAACATGATATATAAAATCAACATATTAAAATATTCACCGGCTTAGCTCATCAGATGCTTCGACCATGCATGTGGGCCCAGCAAACAATCTGGTCACCCGACAGGAAATTGGCATCATCTTGGCCAACAGCCGCTCCCTTTTTAAGGAGAAGCGCCCCAGGAGAGGGCGACACCCTGTGGTGGCCTCCAGCACATTCACCCTGTGGCGTCCCCTGCTACATTCCTCCCCCTCAGCGTGCATCGGCGACCCGACGATGTACTCAATCATCAAGTTATTCAAGGCATGATCTGCACCGACTGAGGCAGCCGATGCGGATTTGAATGCTGCCCAGCCGTTCTCCTCTCCAACCTCCTAGGCCCAGAAACTAAAGATGCATCAGTTTCTCCCATGGGTTCTTGGTCTGAAAGAACCTGATCAGACACATTTCCAGCATTACAGTTTCCGCTCTCTGATCCAGGGAGGGATTTGAGTTCATCCTGGTCTATGACAACGTTGGTTGGGTTACCATCAAAGGGAGGATTCTCGTCAGAGGGAGGATTCTCTATCCCCCCGGCTCCAGTCTCCTCCACCCCTCTACTTTCAGGCACACTCCTCATCTCAGCCCTATGTATCTGTCGCAGAGGACCGTCCTGACCTGCAGGTGCTATAGAATACACTACTCCTCGAGCCGGAGGTGGATGGACTATTTGATATGGAGCTGGGTCCCAAAAGTCCTGAATCTTATTCCGACCCCTAACAGCATGATTTCGTGTGTATACTAGATCTCCCTGCTCAAAATCCGGTGCCACAGGTACATCCTGATTCCTTGAGTCCCTCTGAGCCACTTTGTCATCCATCCTTCGTTGTACCATCTCATAGGCTGCCGCTAGAGATTTTTGGTGTTCTTCTACCCACTCTTCCATAGGAAGGTCCTCCTCCTGGTTGTTTCCAACAAGAGAGTCAATGGGCAGTTGTGGCTCCCGCCCAAACATTAAAAAATATGGTGTCCTGCCAGTAGTTTGGTGTACAGCGGTGTTGTACGCAAATGTCACTTGTGCAAGATGGCGAGGCCACCCGCGTTTCCGTTCAGGTGGCAGGGTACGCAATAAATCATGCAAAGTGCGATTGAAACGCTCACACTGGCCATTCCCCTGGGGGTGGTATGGTGTAGTGCGGCTTCTCGATTTTATATAACCTGCAGAGCTGCTGAACCAAACTACTCTCAAAATTTCTTCCTTGGTCCGAATGAATGCAACCCGGGACACCAAAAACCTGAAACCAATTTTTTACCAATGCCTCTGCAACTGTACTAGCCCGCTGGTCTTTAGTAGGGACAGTTTGCGTGTACTTAGAGAAAACGTCAGTCATTACAAGGACATTTTCCCTGCCGTCAGTGGAGAGCTCTAAAACTGTAAAATCTATTGCCAGAATCTCATGAGGCCGTGACGCCTTGACTGTGCCCATGTACGTTTTGACTTTTGGCTGCACAGCTTTCGACAACACGCATCTTTCACAGGTTTTACACCACTTCTCTATATCAGAGTACATATTTGGCCAGTAGTGACGAGCACGCACCAACTGAAAAGTCCTTTCTATGCCTTGATGACCTTGTCCATCGTGAAGGGAGCGAAGAATGTTTTCCTGCAAACACTGGGGCAATACAAGTTGCTCAAGCTCAGCCTGTCCATCTGGGGTGCAAACGCGGCGATAGAGCACCGACTCTCTCTCTCCAAGACAACCCCACTGCCTTATCAACTCCCTGGTGCCCTTAGTAAACTTATTACGCTCCCTAGCATCAGGCATCCCACCTCTCTCCCAACACTCCAAAAAAGGGCCAATATTAGGATCCTGATGTTGGAGTGTGACAAGATCAGACCTCAATAACCCAGGCAGCGTACTGATCTCTTCCTGCAGCCCAAGGACCCCTTCAACAACATCAGAGCTAATCTCAGACTCCCTTAAAATGGCATGTTGGCGGGACAACGCATCCGCATTAGTATTTTGTGAGCCGGGACGGTATTTCAGTGTGAGGTCGAAGACTGCCAACTCGGAGGCCCATCTCTGCTCCGTCGCCCCAAGCTTTGGTTGTGGCCAAGTGACTTAGTGGATTATTATCCGTGAAAACTGTACATTTATTTCCCAGCAGGTAATCCCTGAATGTTTCCGTTACAGCCCACTTCAGCGCCACCAACTCCAACTTCATGGAACTGTAATTTTTCATGTTCCGCTCTGTGGGCTTTAGGCTACGGCTCGCAAAAGCTATAGGACGAAGCTTACCCTCATGCTCCTGGGAGAGAACAGCTCCTAACCCTCCATGGCTGGCATCTACTTCCAACACATAAGGTTTCTGGAAGTCTGCATAAGCAAGAACAGTTGTAGTGATTAATGCATTCTTAATAGTCTGAAAACTCTGCTCACATTCTGCATCCCAAACTTCGCTCAAAGGTTTTTTTGGCGTTTTTCCTTTCCTGCCAGGAGGGAGGAGCCGAGCCACTGATCGATTTAAGGGGGAAGCCATGTTAGAAAATCCTCCCATAAATCTCCTGTAGTAGCTGGCAAATCCCAAAAATGAGCGAAGCTCAGCCAGGTTAACAGGACGCTTCCAGTCACGCACCACGGCTACCTTCTCCGGATCAGTAGAAACCCCCTCAGCTGACACCACATGGCCCAGGTACTTTACACGTTTTTGGAAAAAGAGGCACTTTGAAAGCTTCACCTTCAACCCTTGTGTTTTGAGTCGAGAAAAAACCTGGTCTAATTGTTGCAGATGTTGCTCTACAGATGATGAAAAAACAATAACATCGTCCAGGTATAACAACAGAGACTGATGACGGCAGTCTCCAAACAGGCGCTCCATGAGACGCTGAAATGTACTTGGCGCATTACATAATCCAAATGGCATGCGATTAAACTCAAACAATCCGAAAGGTGTACAGAATGCAGTTTTTGCCTTATCTTTCTCCGCCATCTCAACTTGACTGTACCCACTTGCCAAGTCCAGGGTTGTGAACCACTGGGCCCCGCCCAAAGCATCAAGGGATTCATCAATTCTAGGTGAGGGAAATGCATCCTTCCTAGTTCTGGCATTTAATTGCCTGTAATCGACACACATCCGTAAGGAGCCATCCTTCCTCTGTACCAACACAATTGGTGATGCATACGGACTACTACTTTCTCTAATAATGTGGCTCTGTAAAAGTTGTTGAACGTGGGAACGTGCCAAATCATATTGGGAAGGGGGAATGCGTCTATAGGGCTGCCGTACTGGTGTTTCATCCAATAGTGGGATTTCATGTTTTATTAAGTTGGTACTGCCCACATCTAGGTCATTCCTTGCAAACACTTGGTTGTATTTTAATAACAAATCGCTGGCTTGCTTTTTTGCCTTCCCTTGCAGATTTTCAAACTCTGGCCAATCCAATAAAGTGTCGTCGACAGCACTCTCCTGACTGGACACATATGCCATGCAACTCTGAGAGTCAATGGAAACCTGTATATGCGGGTCAGCCGACACAACAGTGGCTGTTTGAACCGTAGCAGCAACTCTTCGAGATGTCAACCACACGTCTGTTTTACCCACATTAGTAATGGGGACAAATGCCTTGCCCTTTTCTGCCTTTACTAAAGAGGGAGAAACCAATAGCCCCTCAGGTAAACTGCCCTCTCCAGGACCAAGAGGCTCTACGAACAGGTCTATAGGTTGGTGTAGAGGCATCTGTGGACATGTTACCGGGACATAACAGAGACTACCTGCAGGGACACAGAATGGTTTCTTACCCTGTACTCTGATGGAATAAGGGTCCGGAGAGTTGGCCATGACCTCCATCATCTCGCAGTATCTGAGGGCCAGCCTCC
This sequence comes from Brachionichthys hirsutus, assembly GCF_040956055.1. NCBI lineage: Eukaryota > Metazoa > Chordata > Actinopteri > Lophiiformes > Brachionichthyidae > Brachionichthys > Brachionichthys hirsutus. The sequence goes on along the minus strand of NW_027180628.1, from coordinate 10,312 downwards.
ATCCACGAGGGGCTGCTGTGAGCACTGGCGCCTCCCACAGGTCGGGACCATATCTCTTACACAGCTCAACATAAAGAGAGTTCAAGACATTCATTCCCACCACCCCAGGAACATGCGTCTTTTTCTCTTTCATGTAATGGTCGCTCGGATCTTCAACAATCAGTACTCCCAACCGTGGAAGCGTCACACTCAGCACAGTAATATCGAACTCGATATAACCAAGGCACGGGATTTTTAACCCATTTGCAGCCCTCAGACCCAACCAGCCACAGTCTTTGAGTTCTTTATCTGACAAATGAGAAAATCTTTGCTTGAAAGAACTTTCAGTTAGAGTTGTTACCATGGATCCACTATCCAACAAAGAATTTACATTGATCCCATCAAAATCCACCTCCCCCTCCAAGCACTCACCAATCAAAGTAGATACATTTGGACATTTGGACTTGGAACTTATACACTCACTAGAGCCCTGCAAAGCCCCCACCAATGTCTGGCTCTGAACACTGGCGGGTTCCAGTCTCCCGATGACTTTGGGAACTGGGTTCCATCTTTAGGACGGATTGTAACCGCAGGACAATTACGTGCAATATGCCCAACTTCGTTGCATCTAAAACAAATTGGTCTTCCATCTGCAGCTTTTGAGGGTCGAAAGTTACGTACTCTTGGGGGAGGCGCACTACTTGGGACCAAGGCCTTCATGACCAATTCCAACTGCGTCTGCTGTGCCTTTAACAACGACACCAGCTCCCCAAACTCTGAAGGACGAGACACAGCACTTTCGCAGGAGACAGACATTTCATTTAAGACTGAAGCATTATTGCATTTGGATTTGGGGGACTGATTTTCCTGTTGTGCCATCCATCTTGTGGCTTCACCTCTAACATCTCGTATAGTCCAGTCGGGGTTAGAATTCACTAAATCTCCCAGTCTCATTCTGAGCGCCTGGTCTCTCACCCCATCACAAAACTGGTCACGTAAATCTTTAATTGCAACGTGCACATCAGTTTTGGAAACCTGATCCAGTAAGTCCATTAAAGCATGTGAATAATCAAGGAAAGACTCTCCCTCTAGCTGTTTACGGTTGTAAAATTTACGTTGTAATGTAATACGGGAGTGCATGCAACCATACACTGCCTTAAGAACATCAAAAATGAATTCGACATTCTCTCTTTGAACAGCCGGCAAAAACTTTATCTCTGTACGGGCAGCGCCCTCTAGGTGGTCAAAAACTATTTGGGCACGTTCTTTCTCAGTGCGCCCTCTCGTTTGCACAAAGTCTCTCACTTTCTCGATCCACTCGTCCAGTGTTAGCGCATCGGAACCATCCACTTTACCCGAGAACCGAGGCATTCTTCTGTCCTGCTGCACGTAAATAACAGAGTCTGTGTGTCTCACATTTCGTGCATCTCCACCCGTTGCTCCAGATGAGGTGGAGGGCATTTCTGGATGCGTGGCAGCTTGTGCAGTTCTTAACTCAGCCAGTTCATTCTCCAAGTCCTCGATTCGCTGAGACATGGCCTGTCTATCCGGCTCCTCCCGAGCCACGCCGCTGTCACTTCCTGGATCCATGCCAACGTCACAGCGCGACGAGGAATCACTGCGCTGCTGCCGCTCCTGCTGTCTTACCAAACTAACAACAAAAAAAGTCACTTCCCCCCGTTTTGCTTTGCCGACAACGCCAAATGTTACGGGGAGCACAGAGGGACAAGCACAATGACGAAGGGTTACAAGTATTTATTACACAATGACAGATGGGAAGTCACTCTTCACCTTATCCCGTATTGCCTGGCAGTCCCCAGTCCACCCCGAATAGAACCGCACTACAAGGCGGAAGAGAACCGCAACGTCAACACTCAAACTCACTGCAAACTTAAAAGCAACACACCACAAACCCATGCACTAATAAAACCACACGTAAAAATAGGATCGGGTATGGTGGGTATTGGAGTGTCAACGGGATACAAGGGAGGGAAGTGACAAAACAAAAGAAAAGAATGAAACAAAAGAATAAATAAACAAAACATAAAAATAGGTAAGAGAGTTAGTCCGCTCGTACAAACTTACACAATAAACAAAACACAGATGTACGACACGGAGCGGACTAACTCAAAACAAAACTCGAACTAAACTTAATACAAAAAGACAGCAGGCAGTGGCGACATGAACACTGAAATAACCAAAACAAGTACAACATTATTATTTGTTAAAACACATTTAATAAGATATGTCTAAAACTTTAAAAGACCGCATACCTGAGGCGTCGTTCTCCCATGCCCAGTCAGTCAACCCTTACGAATCCGAGCTCGAATCACTCCGGTCTTCAACAGACCCTATCAAGTAAAACACATTTAAAACCTAAAACATGATATATAAAATCAACATATTAAAATATTCACCGGCCTAGCTCATCAGATGCTTCGACCATGCATGTGGGCCCAGCAAACAATCTGGTCACCCGACAGGAAATTGGCATCATCTTGGCCAACAGCCGCTCCCTTTTTAAGGAGAAGCGCCCCAGGAGAGGGCGACACCCTGTGGTGGCCTCCAGCACATTCACCCTGTGGTGTCCCCTGCTACAGTACATTAACGCTAGCTCCGGGGGCAATGTGGGCTGATCGTTGTTTTTTCTTCTTCAATTTAGCATTAACGTCGGCAAATTAACCGGGGAAAAAAGTAGCCGATTGGGATAAACATCGGTTGCGGTCGCGTCGTTCGGTAAACAGACTTAAACCCCGGTGCGTGTCGCAGCGAATCTATTCCGGAACTTCCAACGTTTTGCGGGCTTTGTTTTGAAAATGACGTCGAACGCCAATGAGACTAGCTAGTTAGCGTTAGCTGTCAAACGACGCAACTCGCATCAACTTAACTAAAACTTGTGATTGGTTTCATTAGCTTCGGCTGACAAGCGACCCAAAGGCGTGGTGGATGAAGAGGCCTTCGGGTCGACGCTGCACCTGAACTTCAAGCAACAAATGACGGATAGCAAACCCGATCGCAGCTTAGTTAGCAACATCGGAGCTCAGACTAGCTTGTCTTCACTCCGGAGGGGAGGGGGGGGGGGGGAGGAGCTACAGCCACGCTTTACTGTGTACCTTATAAATTCGTCAAGTTACATAACATAACGTCATCAACGGAAGTCGTATATTCTTTTGCTTCAAAATTAAAAGCATGAAAGGAACTGAACCAGGAATAAAATCGATGAAACAGTGGGATTTTATTTTTTGTTTGTTTAAGGAAAGAGTTGTTACATCTTAAATTACACGAAAAGTACAGCTGCACAAAAATCTAATTTAAAAAACAACCCCAGATAGTCTATATAATTTTAATTTGGCTCAGGTATGCTCGTCTATTCTGCAGAGAGACTTGAATGGGTGCCTGCAGTTCTTCTGTCGACCACTTTGCACTTTATCTGTATTTTTAAAATACTATTTTAATGATAACGCTACAGTCTAAGGTTCATGAGGTCCACAAGAGGAAAACTTTCAATTTCCAGCCTTAAATCTAGAGCACATCTTTCTCAGGTCATCTGTCAGTTGACTTGGGACTAACAAGTCCCAAGTCAAGTCGCAAGTCCTGCACTTCGAGTTTCGAGTCCTTTCGAGTCATTTTAACAACAAAGTAATAATATATTAAATTTACACAAACCATGCATGCTTTTAAAATCTGTATTTATTTATCTATTCAAATTATAAAAACAAGTGCCATTGAACTTTACAAGAAAAGTAGTGTCGACGTTGCATTTATATTGCACTTTTAACCAGTACCAGTCCATTTAACTCATATCCTGCAAGAATGTTCTTCCTTTCTTCAAATCTGTAAGATGCAATCATATTAAACAAAAGTCAGAAATTGTTTGGAGTGATTCAGTCTTACATATCAAGAAAACAGGGATTGGTTCTTCCTGGAATTTGCCAACACCTAATTCTTGAGATTCTGCTTGATGTCAGGGAAGTAGCAAAAAGGCATTTTTTGATCTAATTAATGCAGGAATAAACACATACTGTCAAACATTTGCATAAATATTCAGTGTTCCTGGGCTGTGGGGAAAAGAACTGCATGGAATGATATAAATCAGGAGTGTAAACCAACACTAGGAGTGAGAGACAAAAATATTGAACCTTTATTCATTATTGAGTAGACTTGGATTTTTCAGCACAATAAAGCAAAGGATGTGGTGGGAAAGGAAGAAGGGATTATTATTTGGTTATAATAACCTAAACCTAAACTATACACTGAAGATTACTTACTATAAAGTAGTTACCCATACATTTATTTCAAGCAGGCAGTATAGGCCAGAGAGAGCTTATAAATAAAGGATATGGGTTTAACTGAATTCTAGATAGAACATATATATATATAGCAGTATACATAATAAATAGTTTATTTTAGGAATGAGAATACAAATTGCTGCATATGTCTATTTGATGGAGTGACGATATGATCCAGAAGGTGGCAGCAGGGCAAGGAACAATGATTCCAGATCATTAACCACAGAAGAAGAATAAGTCCCGCCCATTAGAGCAGTCACGCTTGAACGCGGAAGTACCGCCCAAGACTCCGTTTCAAAACATGGAACGAACGTTTGACAGCTGAGAGACAGCAAAGTTGGTTTGAGGTGAAAGCGTGAGTTATTAAATCTGAAAAGGCTCAAAGAAAATATGAAGTATTGCTGCGAGTATATTACACGTTTATATACCCTTATAATGGTTTGACCCGCCAATTGGACGACTGTTTGCTTTCCAGGGAGTCGACTGTTCGAAATGGAGATTCAGGCGGAATCGACTAAAGCAGAGGGCTTCCTTTCCAGAATGGCCCTCAATGATAACAAGGCTGGCATGGAGGGCCTTGACAGGGACAAGATCAACAAGATCATCATGGAGTCATCCAAGGTAGACAAATCCCTGCAGTGGAAGACCGTCCCTGAGTTCTGTGTTCGTCCATTCATACACATTCACAGTAGTCTGCCATATTAAATGGTCTCAAGAAAGATACTGTGTGACTTGAGAAAATAATATGAAACGTGAGGTTAACTATTGCTATTGTTAGCCTGAAAAGTCCCATATCCTCACTGGAATGTCGTGGAATCCTTGTGTTTTGTTTTTTCTTGTGTTAGATATTTCTATGATGAGCATCAAGCGATGCTCGATTACAATGCATAAAGCCTCACAACACTTTTAGCTGCTTTATTTCTACACACTTTGTATTGATCACATATAAAACATGACGCATATCTAACTGATACGCGTTAGGAATAAGTCAGGGCCCCGTCCCAGGAGGAGGACGTAAAAGATCGCTGCCGTAGAACATCTCCAGGATCCCGCTTCCGCGTCTGTTGAAGAGTCCAGCTTTATAATCATGACTCATTATTGACCTCTCAAACACGATAAAAGAGCTGAGAGGGAAAATGGAAGATGTTTTTTACGGACCTTTTATTGGCCGTGTTGTTTCCCTGCAGGGATCTCGATTTTATGAGAACGAGCTGAAAAGAGAGCAACAGGTGAACCAGCGCATTGAAAGAATTATGCTACAAAAGGCGCAGATTACGGAACAACAGTTAAACAAAGCACAAGCTCAGGTAAATATGACATTTTGCAAAGGATGGCATGAGTGTGCTTCAAAATGAACGAGCTACCTTCCAACTGTTTGTCATCCAATCTGTGTGGTCAGGTGGAGCGGATGGCCTGCGAGCTGGAGGGCGGCCGTGATCTGAGCCGCGTGATTGTACACGTGGACATGGACGCTTTTTACGCTGCTGTGGAGATGAGGGATTGCCCAGAGTTGAAAGACAAACCCATGGCAGTCGGATCCGCGAGCATGCTGGTGGGTTGACATGAATCATTGCCGGGATGACATGAATATCCTCAAAACGAATGTAAAAGTTGTTTTGTTTTTATCTGGAGTTCAGATTAAAGTGTTTCATTTGGAGCTCATTATTTCATTTTCAGTCCACATCCAACTACCACGCCAGGAAGTACGGCGTTCGGGCCGCCATGCCTGGTTTCATCGCAAAGAAACTCTGCCCTAATTTAGTCATCGTTCCAACAAACTTTGATAAATACAGAGCTGCGAGCGATGAGGTAAGGGTGATGGCACAAGTGTGAAGTTACTTCGCGGCTTCTTGCTGAAACTGACGGGCGCTCCTGAATTTCTGTCTCTGTTAGATTCGGGAGATTTTTGCCGACTACGATCCTCGTTTCCAGCCACTGAGCCTGGATGAAGCTTATCTGGATTTTACAGACCATTTGGAACAGAGGCAACACTGGCCAGACTCACCGCGTACACATTACTACCGCGCCAGCAGCGCCACTGCAGGCAGGTGTCAATTATACAGACATGTAGAGCGATTATGACGGCTGGAACCTTTGCTAATTACTGCAGATATGGAAAAATATGACAGGAAACAGGAAATCAGGTTGGAAACTGTGACATTTCTTTGAAGCACAAGAGCGTATTGAGGATCCGGCGGCAGAGACGAAGGACCTCTCTCCACTTCTGTTTGAGGAGAGTCCGAGCTCGTCTCCCTGCCTGCTTGGCTCCGAAGATGCCGCCGCTGCCGGCGGTGCGTTCGAGGTATTTGGAAAGTCCGTCGAGGAGGCTGTGAAAGAGATGCGATTTCGCATCGAGCAGAAGACCACGCTGACTGCCAGTGCAGGTGAAGGGGGAAACCCATGCTATACATTCTTTGCAAAGACAAACCTGCCAGACAAGAATGAGAGTTTTCTGGGACTGCTGTTCTGTATGTTTTCTTCCCGAGCCGCTCATTTGCAAACAAGATTCAACAATTGCACTTATTCCCTGCTTCCAGGAATTGCTCCAAACATGATGCTTGCCAAGGTGTGCAGTGACAAGAACAAGCCCAACGGCCAATACAGACTCCTCTCGACTCGAGAAGCGGTCACGGACTTCATCCAGAATCTACCAGTCCGCAAAGTGCAGTAAAATTCATCTCCAAATACAAAGTTATCTAAAGGCACTTTCCAGGTAGAGCAGGGAAAGACGTGCTCTTATAGAACCCAACTTGTCCCACACGAGCCGAGTCATTTGGTGTATCGAGTGAATATTGGTATTTTTGAAGGTTGCCATGTGGTATCAAGTATCTAATATTGTGTTACAGACTGAGGAAGAGCCTTAACATATTCAAGAGTCAGTATTTAACGATACTGACTCTTGAATTGAGAGTTTGGTTTGCGTATCTCTCCAGGTATTCGGCATTGGCAAGGTGAGTGAGAAGATGCTCAATGCGCTGGGCGTCACTCGCTGTTCTCATCTGGGCCAGGAGATGGCGATGCTGTCGTTGCTGTTCTCTGAGACAACCTGGCATCATTTCATGCAGGTGTCCCTGGGTCTGGGCTCCACCTATGTACCAAGGTACCTCACAGCTCATTTAGAACGTACCGGCTCAGACGGATGAGATGATGCATTTTGTTTTTTCTGCAGACACGAGGAAAGGAAAAGTATGAGCACAGAAAGGTATTGTTTCAATAAAGGCGGAAGTAGAGACGGGCTGAAAATGTGTCGGACCTTTTTCCACTGTCAGTCCTTCCTTTCTGAACAGGACATTTAAAGAGCTGAGCAAAGCTGAGGAGCAGTTGTCCACATGCAGAGAGCTCTGTGAAGACTTGGCAGAATGCATGAAGAAGGAGGATCTTAAGGTAGTACATTAGCGGTGCTTCGTTATAATGTATTCTGCATGGTGAAGGAACACGGAGGTTATCCCAACCTGGTTGTAAAAAAGAAACACAATCTTATTCTTGACCTTCCCAAAATCACCCAAACTGCAAACCGAACCTCGTGCGATTTCCTCCACCTGCTCGTTCCCTTGGGAATCGCTAGAAAAGGAACTGGGATGGCTTGGCACGACCATCACCCCCCCCCCCCCCCTCCCCCCTACCAGGGTCCTGATGTGGCCCTGATAGCTGGAGGAAATGGAGGGCCATTAAGGAGACAGCAGGGGCTTCTATCAGCCTTGGAAATGTGTCTCTGGGAGATGATCACATTACCTTGTGGTGTGTTTCTCACATAACGGATCAAGACAAATCAATCGGTGATGTGACAGATCACAAACGTTTTTACCTTTTATTTATGACCCTTCTGTATTTATACCGCAAAGTGTTTTTTTTTTTTTTTGTAGACAGGCATGGCCTGAACGGTTCTCCTGATAGAACCAAATCAATTTTCTCTCCCCAAAGGGTAAAACGGTGACACTGAAGCTCAAGAATGTGAATTTTGAGGTGAAAACCAGAGCGCTGACGCTGCAATACGCGGTTACGACAGCAGACGAGATATTTGCTGTTGCCAAGGAACTGCTTAAAACAGAAACGGACAATGAAAGCCCCCAACCGCTCCGACTGAGGCTGATGGGTAATTAGATTCAGCCTAATAACTCGCACATCAATTCATAATTGTAATCTGTGACAAAATACTTTGTACAAATGATAGCACAGTTGTAATCCAATCAGGGTTACGTCAGATCGTTTTTGTTTTTGTATTCACAGGTGTGAGAATCTCAGGTTTCGTTAGCTTGGATGACAAAAAGGCCCTTCAGAAGAGCATCATTGGATTTCTTCAGCCGCCCAAAGCAGCCTCCCGAGACCCCTCCCAAGTAACGCATCAAAAGTTTGACAAAGAGACTCTCTCCAGTCAGCCCCTCCAAAACTTGTCCCTTACTTGTCCTCCCCCGATGCATGCGGAAGGTTCTGGTTGGAGAAAACGGGAGTCGGAAGGAAGTCGGAGCGGCGTGGAATGCCGACAGTCTTTCTTCCAAAGGGCTCATGCCAAACGACGGCAACTCCAGGCAGCAGATGGTGGCGCAGAAGGGGCGGAGCATGGGCGGAATGTCTCATCGATGACTTCTCCGGGCACGGATTCTCAAACGGGTGCAGAGTCAGCAATGAGAGCCCATGAGAGTAACGCAGGCGTCTCCCAAAGTGATTGCGTTTCCCCCGTGGAGGCCCGCGCTTCCACATCAGGCTGCGGCGGCACACGTTCAGAGGGCTTCACCTGTCCCGTTTGTTTCAGGCAGGTGGAGACGACGGACTTGAACGTCTTCAACGGACACATAGACTTGTGTCTCAGCGATGGGGTTAGGAAACCAAAACAGAGCTCGGATATGGACCTCGGGAATGGCCATCAGGAAAGTGACGTTGAAAAGCAGAGGTCAAAGGGCGGTGAAGATTTGAATTCAAGCAGGGTTTATCCTCAGGAGCTCAGCGCGGAAATGGATTCGTTGAAAACGGCCGAGTCAACGATTGGTAACGAGAAGAAGGTGACGTTGCCACAGCCGCAGTCCCGCAGCGATAAATGCCCCGTCCTCATCTGCCCAATATGTCAGCTGGGGCAGGACACCGATGACCTCATTGTCTTCAACCGCCACGTGGATGTCTGCCTGAACCAGGAGGTTCTCCATGAGCTGGGGGGGGAGACGTCTCCAGGAACACCACCGTCACTTACAAACGGGAAGGCCTCAGGTGGGTGGGGTTGATCAGCACATTCCCTTCTAACGGAAACTTTATTCTATGTTCCTCACCCTCAAACCTGGAAGAGCAACGATGATTGGTTACTTCTGTCCCACTCACGAGAGGAAGATTAATTTTACCTTCCTTTTTGCTCTTGCTTTTTTTTTTGTCAGTTGTTAAATGCCCCTGTCTGTTTGACAGGTAGAATGTTTTGTTGTTTTTTTGATAATAAACCTTCTGGGTTAAAGTGAACCAAAAGATCTAAACTGTGATGATCTGTATGAGTTAAATAGGTGCAGCTCCTTCCTCTTTTTGTCATTTGATGTACTGAAGTATAAAAGTCTAGATAATAGCAGCTTTATAATTATACACTTTGCTTCCTGCATGTCTGTGAGTGTTTCCTCTGTGGAATTGAAGCGAGTGAATGTATCTCGTTCTGTTCGTGACGGACTAGACGTCTGACGTGTTTCTAGCTAACAGAAGGAAAGTCCATTTAGGACGGTGTTGGTGGCCTTTGACCTTGTAATTTACTGACGTTACATTGTGTGAAAGGTTTGTATTGATTTCTACAGTAAAACATCTCATTTCAGCCCAGGGGGGCCTTCCTTTGCCCCCCCCCCCCCCCCACATCTCGGAAATGGTTAAATTACTTCCTCACCTATTCATTTCGTACAATGAACCCTGGTTTCCTCTAAAAATGTCCTCCTTCACAAATTGCACTCTTTATATCCTTAAAGAGGTGAGACGATTGTGTTCCTCCTCAGTAGATGCCTCTCTTTTCTTCCCCCCCCCCCCCCCCCCAGAGAAGCAATAATGCCGTTTTCTTTATCCATGTTCACGAGTGTCCAATCTGTTCA
>NW_027180627.1:0-61713 GCF_040956055.1 Brachionichthys hirsutus | reverse complement strand
GAGGCCATCAAATGCTTGTTGATCTGTTCTCAACGCAACTCCATATGGGAAATAGTAGATGGTGTTCACCAGCTTCTTCATCAAAACAGTGATTTAGGAAATGGCTAAAGGAATTCTAGTGTTTATCCCAGCAGAAGAGTACTGGATGTTGGGTCTATTCCAAGAAGCACGAAGACTAGATAATGTTTGTTGCATGCAACATTATCATTGACTGAGATTAAACACAAAGAACTGATGGGAAACAGAAAAATCCTATGTAATACAGACAAACCTCATTTCAAGGATCAGAGAGACATGGTATTATGCTGCCAATGAATTGAACCAAAATGTATGTCATGAGAGGCACAAAGATAGTCTTGTTCAAAGGGTTTACATAAATACAAATACTGTACTTCTTTGTAATCTAAAACACCTAATCCAAAATAATTTTCTAGAAATCACAAGGAAACAAACAAAGTGCAAAGGCCTGAATGAGAAATACAAAATTCCACAAAAAAACTGGCACAGAAAAAGTGAAAACCCAAACTTTCTACTTTCTGGAGAATTCAGCAGCTGAAAAGTGTGACGAGATATTGGAAACCAAAAACAGACCGAAAACCAGCTGCAACAACGACTTCACAAATATGGAGAAAAGTGGCTTTGTAATGATTTTGCAATGCACCCAACAAAGAAGAAGAATGAAAAGTAGGTGTTCTCATTATCTGAAATGATGCAGGTTTGCAGGGGCGTGGGGTCCACAGCCACTCGATTAATCCTCAGTAGTGTTGACTCTTTTATGTGCCTACGGACTGCTGCACACGCTGGTGCTCTTCTTTAAGCGAGAAAGGGATGCTCGTATGCCAGAGGTGCAGAGGGACAATGCGAGTCCCTACCAGATGCCATGGAGATTTGAGGCCAGCAGGTGTAATGCAGCACAGCCAATGTTGATGTCTGATTACATTTCTCACCAGCTCCCCATGAAATGGGACATCAGGTGATATTTAACATGTCCCATGGCGGTGTTAATACATGGAGACATTCCTTTTCTGAAATGAAATATGATTTGCGTGCTGCTTTTTTTTTTTTTTTTTTTTTATCTGCAGCCATGTGTGAGCTGATCTATTAGTTCAAGCACGATCTCCTCTTAAACGACCCAAATGCAGCAATAAGTAGCCAAGGTATTCTGTCTGCATGATGCATCGATGTAGCTTCTTTCCTGCACTGATGAAAGTTTAAAGCCGGTTTGCTTTTTCCTTGCCTTTGTCCTTCTCACCTTCAACAGTTGCTCCAAGCTCTATACTCTGTGCCTTGTTTTTCTCTCATTAGTGTGATTGTTGAAGACGGGGAAAATGTATCAACTATAAAGAGTAGAAATTCCTATTACACCATTCGAAATAGGTCAAAACCAATTTTGGTGTCGGCGGTGCCACTGCATTTAAAATAAGAGGTTTCTCTCTGTGTGGCTGCTGGACAATGATAATCAGGATTGCTCACTCTTTCCCCATTAAACTCTGTATACCTGAATGCCTTGGAAATATCTCCTGAGATCGGACCGCTGTTAACTGTTTATGCAGGCACAAATGTAATTGTTCCCACTATGGAACACTTACAATATATCAGCTCGTGTAGCATGAGATTTAGACTCAGCGAGTTTAGTAGGACAAGGAAACATGTTGGTAGTTTATCAATGGAAGCTCACAACAGGGATGAATCTTTTTCACCTTGATAAAATTGGGCCATGGCAATGTAGGCTGGAATGTCACAGGATATAATTGTCTCAAATTGCTTTAATAATAATAATAAAAAAGTGAAAGCATAGGGGCACTTCATGGCCAAATATATTTCAGCTGAGGCCAGGAGTCCCTCTGGTCTCGCCCCTGGATCTGGACCTTTTCAAAAACTTACATTGTCATTGTTTATGTACAGTGAAGAAAAAGTTTGGATATTTTTTGTGTGTGCAATATTTGGAGCCTGTATGGCACTAAACTGCTGACGAGAAACCATGCTTCATGTTTTTATGTGGAGTCCCCCCAGCACACGCAGTTGATACTGTAAACCCAGAGGGAAGCTTATGATTACTCGGATATTCACAAGCCAAGGCCTGATGTTCCTCTGCGACTCCAAAGTCAGCCTGCAAGACAGATTGCAGTCCTGACCTCTAACCTTTTTTTCCGCATCCGCATCTTGACATCCTTTGCACAGGCTGTCACTTTAGTATTCTGCTGAGCGCAAAGGGCAAAAAGTTCAAAATATTTTTTTTTCAAATTCTACTTTCTCTAATACATGATTAAAAATTAAAAATGAATCAAGAATCATCATACATAGCAGAACTTTTTGGTTTTTAATGGAACAAATACGTTACTTTATAGAAAACAGATGTGAGATATGATTTTGAGTTAACAATATATACTCATACAGATAAAAAGATGTATCTACTGCAGATGTGATTAATGTTTGCAGCAAAAATGCAGTAATGATGGTAGAAGTGATCATTAAGAAGAAATAAATCACAGTGTTGCCGTATTATTGCATCAGGCCATTATCACATCAAGTGCAATTTTGAATGTTGCTTTTGCTTTGCTGGAAAATATAAAAAATAATTCTTTAGCAACGATGACCAGATTTTGAAGCACTTTTTCTTTGTATATATATAAGGACTTGACTTGAAAATTGGTTTTATGCTGGCCCAGTGGTCGATTACACTCGTGTAATGTAGGTCAGACAAAGGTCTAGTAAGGTCTAAAGAGGAATCTCATTTCCACTATGTGGAACTTGAAAAATAGAAAGTAACTGTATGAATATGGCTCTGACACCTTTTAGCTTGTGAGTGTCCTGGGTCAAGTCCAAGAGAGCTGAACGCGAAGCTCATGCAGGATCAGTTCGTAAGAAAGGAAGAAGTAAGCTGACTTCCTACTTCTGCAGCATGATGGTGACTTTTGAGTTCTTTTAGTGAACGCCAGCAGCCCTTGCCTTCTTTCACAGAGTATGTGTCAAAGAATCTCATAAGATGAGCTTCTAATTCATGAGAGATCACATGACTGATGGCTTTGCTCCTCTAGAGCAGGCAGCATTAGTGACGATGAATGGTGGGATCACCTCCAGCGGAAAGAAGAAGCACAGTGGGAAAGATGGAGAGGAAAGACATTTTTAAATACCGGTCATACTGATGGATGTAAAAACCTTGCTGTGTTCCAGGGAATCCAGACCGTGTCATTTTTGTGTAATGTGAGGTTATGTGAACAATCTCACAGTGTTCTATATATTTGGCATTAACGGGGCAGTGCATAGGACATAGAACGGCAAAGGATGTTGTGTCACATGTCTCTGCATTCTTAAATGTACTTATTTTATTAACTAATAGCTAGAGTAGTAGGACAGAAGTGGCACACAAATAGCGTGTGGCCATGTAGCAGCTAGATATGCTAAATGAATAAATCATGCAAAACCCTGAAAATACTAAGAGTCTGCGAGTGTGAACGACCTGAGCTCTTCTCTCTCTTCCTTTCTATCAAAGTAAATCAGTCCTAGAGAGGCAACAGGGAGTGACGCCATGCATGGACAGAGAGAGCCCCAGACGGCACAGTGAAATACATGCTGCCTTCTCCCATAAAGTGCCCTCTTGTACTAATGAATGAGTCACACTCCCAGCACCGCCGCAGCAGAAATCACACGGCTTTGTACATTCGATAATATGACATGCACAACTCATGACCCCAACCAAGCAGCGTGTATCTGTTGAATATATAATTGCTGGGATTGCAGAACATTTTGTCAAGCCGCAGAGGTAAGATGACGTTAATGTTCGGCCTTCCAGGGACTATTGAATCCTCAATAGACTATTTTGGAGATACAGAGACTCTGTGCTCATATTAGAGTCCCTGCCTGAAACCCCTTGGGAGATAGTCTTTGACTCTCCACGGTGTGGATCCCTTTGAGTCTCTTGAAACTGTCTCCCAGGACAGTATTTCTTTTAGCATCAGCATGGAGAGTAGTTTTGCAAATGATGGTGTAGAAGTGCTTTCTACACAGATTTCTTACAGCAGCCCAACTCAGTCCTGTCTCCCCAGCAAGCAGCAGCACCCACGTTGCCCTTTTCAGAGACTTGTGTCATGTATTTGGGGAAAGGGCTACCAACAAACTTGATTGTTTTGCATAGGCGCATCCATGTAGACCAATATCTCAGTGGTTGTCACCTACCGTCAAAATGTGGACTTTATTCATATAATATTTTCATTTCAGTGTATTTCTTGTATTTTATCTCACTAAATACTCATTTCTGCATCATTCCTTCCACATTGAGTCATCCTAATGTACTCTGAAAATGCGACATCTGTGGGTCTTTACACATTTAGGATGAAGTCTTTAACATTCAGGTGAGAATCCTTTTATTTTCCCAAGTATTCTGCCATTACAATATCCGTAGGGGTTGTTGGCAAACATGAAAACAAACAGCATGGGTTTATTTTGCAGAGGAAACTCAATTCCTGTCCTGCAGAGCTTAAGATGAGGGCCATCAAAGCATGCGTGGCATGCAAAATGACTATTTCGCTTGGGTAGTGCGTTAATCCATGAGAGTCGAAGAGACACTGAGTGAGTTGAACAGCACTAAGTCATGCGGCGCTGTGTCAGACAACAGTACGCTATCATAATACACCCCTCTCATCTCTCTGCATCGATTCTGATTAATTAGAAAGTCTTCATGCTGGCTCTTTGAGAGCTGATCTTTACTTTTCTGGCAGGTGAACTCCTGTGGAGCGCGGACGCTCTCAGTCTGTTTGCTTTGAGGTTAGCTCTTTCAGTTGAAAATATAATCACGTCATCCAGGAGTGGAAAAAATAGTATAGGAAGAATATGCAATTTAAGATCTGCTCTGTAATCTGGAAACACATTAGGCTGGTAAAGGCCAAGTGAAATGCAAGTGTTGCCATGGAAACAAAGAGAAAGAGTCAGAGTTAGTCAAAAAACAAAAGGCAGCACACCATCCGGGTTGATGTTAGCTTCACAGAGTGGATCAGAATGTCTTAGGCTGAGATTTCATCTTATAAACTGATATTAATAACGAATCTTAAAATCACTTTGTGTTGTCATGGATCCTGGAGAATTAAGCTGCAGCCCATCTAATCATTTTATATTGACTTTCATGTGTGTGGGTTTTTAATGACTCAGAATAATTGAGATCTTCTTCTCTTGTTTCAGTGACTCCTGCCATTGTTTTTTTTAATGTGAATCTCCTCAAATGTTTTGTTGAAAATTCACCCAACCTTCCGTTGACATTTGAGGTGAGTAAATAATGATTCATCTTTCATTCAACTAAAGTTTCCGTTTTAAACTTGCTTACTGAGACCTCAAGCCGTTCCAACACTTGTGCGTTTGCTTTTTGACGAACGTATACATTTTAGAGAGAAGCAGTTATTATATGTTGCTGTATCTGAAGAATGTCAGTGAAGTATTTATTTTTACTACCATAAATAAAAATAAGTTGCTGATAATGTAATTAACTTGAAGCATATTTCTGGCATGTTGACAAAAATCTGATGCCATAGACAGCTGCTTTGACCGCGAGTGACGAATATAAGGTCGAATAAAAACGGAAAAGACAAATGAAGATCATTTAGAGGTAAAGCTCACAGCATGGCCCACAGGCCACCATTGTTGTTTAGGCTGAAGTCCCCTTTTCTATGTCAGGTGTTGAAATGTCCTTGTCACATTAAGTGGCAAATCTCTTTGCACTTAATTTGCATTCCTGCCCACCCTTTCAGCAGCTGCAGCAGTTTTAATGACATTGTCTTCTCCCTGTCACATCAGCTGGGGGGCGATAGGAAGAAAGTCACCTGTGGAAGTGGTGGTAGAAAGGAAATGCCTTAAAGGACAGCAGTGAGACTCCACTGGGGTGACACTTTAGTGTGAATCTTACACTGTCTGAATTACAGATTATGCACAATGTGCTGCTCTAGGACAGACCATAAAGGTTTAGCACAGTGTGCTTTATTTACATTTTTTTTACCCTCAGTGTCTGAAATTGACTGAGATTGACGTTTATGTGTTTGGTGTTTGTTGCATGTTAATTGTCATGGTCTCATCTTGCAGTGTGGGCGTGGCCGCGGGAGAGTTGGCTGAACACCTGGAGATGCACCTGCCAGTCATTTGGTCAATTAGTAAATGTTTGCTATTTAGACCCAGCGCAGCGCCGAACAGAGCAGGTGACAACGTGAAGGAAGGACTTGGGTTTAATTCAAACAGCCAGCTAGGTTGGGGAAGGGGTGGGTTGAGAACAGAAAGGGAGTTAATGAAATGGTATGCTTACATTTTAGGAATTGAAACATCGCAAAACTGCTGTGAAGTACGTGAGAGACACGTACGTCAAGAATATTGATCTTCATATCAAGCTGCCACCATCGTATGCGCCGTATTCCCAAGCAACCATGACCATATTAAATACTGTTCAACTAAGATTTTTACAATCAGCCTGTAAATGCACGTTGCCCACTCGCTGCCTCGGCTCCATCCATTCAGAGGACATGACCAAGCATCATCACACAGAACCAGGCTGAGACTGTATTTATTCAGTAAGGCTGTAACCACCAGCACGTCAAATCATTTATTTTGTGATCTGGCCTGTATTCACCTTCAGTATCAGAAGGTGAAGCGTAATAGAGGCTGCTTCATTGATCTTCCAAAATGAACTTTCAGTTTTGCTGCATCCAGAAAACGGCCCGCCAGCGGCATGGTCAGAGGCCGTTGTATTGGTGATCAATAAAGAGAGTGAAGAGCCAGAACATTGTGAAGGGACTCATTGGATGAGGAATTAATAATATAATATTAAACACCAAAACACCTACCAAGGAAAATATGGGAAAATTGTACAAAAATGTATTTTGAAGCACAGAAAGCATTGGGTAGCATGAATTGGCAATTTATAATAACAAGCCCAGTTTAAATCAATGATTGTACGGAAAAAGAGACCAAATGGGTTGGGATGGAATTATCGGCAAAAAACATGTTTAGAGAAATGAGGCTTTTTCATAAGTGAACAAATGGGATATGGTGCCAGTGAAAGTGTTACTTGACGTGCTCTACGCTGATTTTAACATAATTGGCCTTTTAAGATCCCCATATAAAAAGATTTGTTGTCTCAAATTGGTTCTTTATAGAAAGATATTTCCTGGAAATTGAAATGGAACATTCATATCTATTCTCCTGATGTCTTTTTATCTCCTTCCTCTATGTCTTTGATTTAAGCAGCGCAATCCTCCTCCTGAGTTCCTCTAATCAGGTTATATGGAAAAGGACTCTGGAAGCTTTTGAAAATACAATGTGAGCCTGTTTTTGTAAGAAATCCAAGACACATTTGATAGACAACTGCAATATATTAAGAAGTGCACATACTGGTTCAGGAATCCTTGCCTGGAAGACTTGATTGCCATTTCCACTCCTTCAGCATCAATTTTAATTTCCAATTTGCCAATGCAGAACCTTGTCAGGGTGGAAAACATAATAACAGATTAAGTCTACTCAGTTTCTCAGATCAATTTTGCCATAGATACAAAAATATTATGTTCACAGAGTCTGACGGACTTGATTTCATGAAGCAACTTTAATATCTTTATGTAGCAGGGAAGAGGAGGTGGCCGCCATCATAATAGATGAATTAAAGCAACAAAGGATCACAGGAATCATATCGTTTCCCTTCAATTCTAAAAACTGCTAGTAATGACTGATGTTTTCATACTCATTAAAAAGATCCCCTGTTGTATGACTGCTCTGGAGGCCATTCAATTTCCACATAACAGGAATTATTCAATAGTGCAGAGAAGAAGAAAGACAAAGAAAGTGCAGAAGATTAATAAAGAAGATTTTTTTTAAGACAGTTTTATATTTTGGTTTTTAAGGTAATGTTCAGGATCTTGAATACTCTGAGAAGTATTGAATCATTAGCATAACCCACAAGTGGTACCACCACTGGTACGACATGCTCACCTGAAGAGAACTCTGAAAAGAGGCGGAGCCTTTCAGGTCTGCTGTGTTAGGGATTCTCCCCAACAGCCTCTCTCTCATCTTGTCAGTCTTCCTGCCAACATTTCTCTTGAAACATTCTCTGTGAAAAATTGGTCAGCAAGAGGAAATTAAAGCGAAAAAGACATGACAGGATTTGAGATGAGTTCCTGAGGGGCGGCACAGTGTCAATTCAATTAAAGATGAAGCTAACGGAGTTTAAGCAAGAAAACGCAGCTGAATTCTGAAGTGAGCTCTCTGTGCTTACATCTTTGATCATCGCCAGCAGGGCTGGGCCAGCATCCGCTGTGAGCGTCAATGAATAAAAGAATAGGGGGGAGTTTTGTAAGTAGCATAATCCACCGGGTTATGAAAAAACATCTCATCCACTCTAGCACTAACTCAAATTTTAGTTCATTGCAGGGCCACATAAAGGCAGGCAATCATTCACACACTCACACACACACTCAAGCCTATGGGCAATTTAGCTCATTTACATGTATTTGGTGGTGGGAGGATGCCGGCGAACCCGGGGAGATTGGTTTGATTACAATCTGTGCGGAGTTCGTATGTTCTCCCCGTGTCTGTGTGGGTTTCTCCGGTTTCCTCCCACCTCCAAAACACAAGGATTTTAGGAGAATTGGTCACTCCAAATTGTCCGTAGTGCATGAGTGTGTGCGTGAATGGTTGTGAATGGAGGGAAACGCGTCTGGGCTGTACCCCGCCTCTCTCCTGTAGTTACTGGCATATGCTCCAGAGACAATTGAGGTCATCTTGTCTACAAGACCATCACAATTTCCTTTCATATGGAAGCAAAGGCTCACTCGATATCACAATTCAATGGAGATTATTTTTCTGAACTGGGCTTGGCAGGCTTTGGTTGCTTCTATAATTATCATTTGCAGTGAGAACATGATTATTACACTTGTGGGGAAATGGCTTTTATGGCAACGCAAAAGTATCTATCCCGATGCGTTCCAGATGCCATTTGGTTGGAACGTTTAATGAAGCTTTCAGGATTTAAAAAATACATTTTCCTTCTCATAGACACCCGGGGAACATCTATTAGGCCATTAATAGATTGCAGACTCGCGTTCTGAGTCACATCTCACTCTGCTCTATTCCACTCTGGATTGCTTGTGTGCACTGTGGGTCATAACGTGCATCACCATCGCTGGTTTGTGCAGGGTATGATAATTTAACCACCAGACCAGGAAGGCTGGAAATAAGCACAAAATGAGGTGTGGACACGGATCTTTCCTGCAGGACAAACGAAAAAAACATCTTGTAAGTGATGAGACGGAGTGAAAAATATCACTATATAAAAGCATTGTGAATGTGGACTTTATTTAATTTGTCAACCATAAAAAAACATAAAAGAGGTTGCATCCCTACTGTTCTTATATTAAAAGACCATACTTTGATAGGATAAATATACCAATGGTACACACACATGTCGGGTAAAACTCTGAGAATACCAAGGTCTGGTCTTACTCGATTTTTTTCATTCAGGAATGGCTGTAAGAAGTAGGAATGCCTGAATTCCGGTTCTGTATTCAGTATTTTATTAATGTAAGCCAAGTGTACATTGTACAAAATATCTAAAACCGAAAGGCTTCATCACAATTAGCCTGCATTATTCTACTGCTAACATTCCATACAATAGGAAAAAGCATGCAGTCTCAATGTTTTTTCCTCCCACACCTGCTGAGTCTCTTTATCTCTGTTTTTGGGCCAAACATGTCTGGAAGACAACTTGTGATTTATGTAGGCTGCACACACATCCAACCAATTTCTAAAACACATTACAACACCCACAGGAAATTTACTGTTCATGCATTCTGTACACTTTTATATTATGAGACATTATTTTAACAGAAATAGAGCGTACAGCGACAAATAGTTACTTTAAAAGTGATTTTCTGTCCCAGAAATACATATTGTGAATAAATACGTGTTTTATTTTTAGACATTGATTGTATAAATAGGTCCTGGGTGGCCTATTTCCATTTGTAGTCATTGAAATTGGTCTATTGGGAGCAAAACAATTCAGCCACATTTTGAATTAGTTTAAAAAAATATTTTGATCAAACAACAGTTTAAAAAGCTTCACATTCCACATATTTAACATATTTTTATGGGAATAAAAAAGTGTTTACTTCTCCCCTCTCCTTTTTGGGCAGATTAATTTAAATTCTATTCAGTTTTTTGAGTTGGAATTGTAGTAGATTGATTCACTTATTTGGTTATGAGTTAACATATTTTTTGTGTGTTTATTTATGTTGTGTGTTTATTTATGTTGTGTGTTTATTTTTAAAAGCCGAATAAAATAAATATTATTATTATTGTTATTATTATAAGGTAGACCGAGAGGAGGGAATAACATTGGCTACAAGATTTGGCTACAAAAGATATATTTAAAGCTAATGGGAAAGTATACAATGACATTATTTCTGGAAAAAAAAACTTTAAAATTGCTAGTTTTCCATCGACACACCGTCTCGAAATAATCTTTCCGGACAGATAGAAACGCACGCACACGCTACAGCGACTCAACCGGATATGACGTATACGCGCTGTAATTCAAATTTCAGGAAACGAAAGCGTCTTGTTTGAAAACGGACTTGTCACACAGGATAGTCTCAGGGAGTAGCCGCCGTCTCCTTTATCCGTAAGTGCAACATGTTTTGCCATTATTTATTATTAATCATTGTTCCATAGTGTAAACAATTAACGCGCGAATTAACGCAGTGTAAGTCCGTGTTGTTTCTGACCTATCTATTTATTGGTTAATAGTTTAGTTAAGATTAATTAGCACAGAGCTGACGGTGAAATTGTATTTACTAATAGTATTTTCATAATTTCAGATAGCATTAACATTAATATTCAAGGACCTAGGCATACAACACTTTCTGTATTCCGCTATGTCATGTCATTATGACTGCTTTAAGCTTTATGGGTTTCACCTTCAGGTAGATTTTTTTTTTTGTAGTTCCATATATCAGACAAATTGAAACTGGATGACTGTATATTTTTATATGAAATAAAACGGTCTCTTTGTCTTTTATGTCCAGGTAACTGCCTCGACGCCAACGCAGCAAGCATGGCCTCTAAAGGTGCTAAAGAGAGCATCGTCAATAGGTTGGGTTTCAAATCCAACAGCTCTGCCTCCAAGGCCGAGGCGGAGCTGGACAGGGTCAGGAAGGAGAACGCTCACCTCCGGAGGAAGATCGACGATCTGTCCAAAAGGCACGTGAAACCGCCTGACTCCGACAAAACCAAGCTGCTGGAGGTAAAAGAGGCTCTTTCACCAGTAATATTCATGCGTTTTTGAGGTTACCGTCTGATTTTCCTGCGTGCCTGTCTGTTTTCGGCTTTTGTTTATTTTTATCTCGTGTTGATCGTTTCAGAGGATTCTTTCCCTTGAGACGTTGCGAGAGAGAAACAATCAGCAGTTGCTTGTTAAAGAGCAGGAAGTAGAAATCCTAAGACGGCAGCTGACGGCTAAAGGAGGCGAGGTATGTACACGATTCCTCTGAGAAGGAATTAATGGGCAAACCTCGCATTTCCAGTTGATGCATATTTATATATCCGTAGCCCTTGATCTCCATCTCTGAAAACATGGATGCTGTAGCTGTCTGTCCAGAGTGTGGACACACCTCTGCAGCTGCGTCTCTCGGAGACTAGTCCTCGACTCGTGAGCGCCGGTGGCGCTTCGGCATTGTGTTTGTGACGTGTATATATTCCCAGGAGATGACATCCGCCAGACGGGGGGGGGGGGGGTTAAGCCAAACTAGAATTCACCCGCAGCTGTCACGAGAAAAGAAAATGAAAAAGTTGGAGGGAATTGCTTCGATTCCATTTTGACAGTAGCTCACTTGACTGACATTTAAACATCCAGCGAGTGTTTGACTGGAACTGTAGCGTGCATCAGCTTTCATGTCTCTGCTATCTCTGTGAAATCTTTTTCTATTGTTGTACTTGTCATTAAACAGAAAGGCAGCTAAAGCTTGGTAACTGCATGCACTTTGACATCGCGGATGCGTCGGCAGATCTAATTACACTTTTCCTCGTTCAGCCTGCACTGTCGTTTGCATTAAGCCTGAATCTTGTTATGGACAAGTAAACATTCTGTGTCTGGTTAAAGCAATCAAGTTGACACAGTTTCACGTTGTGGTGTTTTTCAGGTGGTATCGTCACTGCAGCTCCAACTGGAGCAGCGGAGGAAGGAGGCTGAGGAGAGGGATGCGACGCTCCAGAAATTGTCTCAGGAGACGGAGAGCCTGAAAAAACGGTGTCAGTCCTTAGAAACACAAGTGGTGGTAGGATGATTTATGGCCACCTTGCTCCTTTCATTAGTTGGAAAAGTTCACGCTGCCATTGAAATTAATGTCGTTATTTTTTTTAAATGCATCTTTCTGGTTTTGTTAGTGCCCGCCATGAAAACCTTTTTTAAAATGGTTGATGATGTTAATTAAAAATTATTTTTCCGTAACCTAATTTAAGTTGATGGCAGCATGTTGTTGGTTTTTTTAGCTGTTTTTTTTTTTTTTGCAAATCTGTGAAGAAATGGAGGAAAACATTATGTGTGTGTTTATCGGTGTTCCTGAGGACAAAGTTACAATTCTGTTGTCCAGAAATTACTGATGAGCCAAGTTCACTGCATGGTTTTTATTCTTTTCTCCGGTGGAGTATTTTTCTCCCCCTGCCCAAGGATTAAATCTTGCAGCAGCCTTGTGTCCTCTGGCTTCCATACTAATAATCCATCAGCTCATAGATTTCATTTTTGCCTTTCTTTCTCATTAATACTGCAGAAAATGTCAAACTTAGGTTGTGATACATCAAGTAACATTTTAGTGATGACCGGACTTCAGCCCCAGCCTAACTAAAAGTTAGGTAGATATTTTACCGTTGGTCAGCTCTGAGTCATTGTTGCTCCTGGAGCTGACGGACCTAAGATTTTTATCTTTGTGTAATTTATTTTCCTTCAAACTCAACTGCCGCAAAAACAAACCTTATTTGGAATTGCAGCTGCAGCTATTGCGCTGTCCACTAGGTGGCATGATGTGGCCTGGGTGTTTCTCATCAGCTGCTTGGATCAGCCACACTAATTGGTTTGCTGCGTTTGATAGAAGTGTCAAATCGAAACAATGTAAATATAAATACTCCCATCGCTTTGACACAATAGTCCTGATTAAATAAATATGTCCAAATTGCGTTTTGTATAATTGATATAATCAAATCATCAGCACACGAGCCGTAGCCGTCACCCGGCTCCCTCACGGTCTGGCGTCTCTCGTTCGGAATCCAAAGGCAGCAGTGATGCCCGGGCAGATCTAGGATGCTTTGAGCACAGCAGGCTCCCACTTCAACCTGAGATGGTGGTCATTAGGATTCTCTTTGGCTTCTGGGCAGCCTCAGGTGGTGAAATCTCAAGTAAAGCATTTCATTGAAGATTCTGCGAATCCACCTAATTTCACCGATTATGTCCCCGCTGATAGGGCGAATGGGGGTTGCTCTTTGTCGGTGCGTCGCAGGTTTATAGGACTATAGCCGATCCCTTTCTCCTCAAACCGCTGGATAGAACTCATTAAGTCTTGTGTTTGTGATCGGGGCCTCAAAGGTGTGCGTCTCAGATCAAAGTGATTATTTTTACCTTTTTAGGCGTGTTTGAACATTCACTCTTGATGGAGGTTGTGGTCTTCCTGCATCAGCCAAAATGGAGCTTTTCCAGTCGTGTGGACTTTGACACGGTTCCTCTTTAGATCATCACTCAGCTCTCCAGCGTCTTTTCTGCAGTATGCCTCTTAAATACTTGGATCTTAATCAAGCTTTAAAAAAAAAAAAAAAAGGATCACGGCATCAGCCTTCACAGAGATAAAGCGTGTCTCTTTTTCCATAATGAAGACGTGATTTATGGGGACGAGTTTGACGTGGCATGTTTTGAAGCCCACACAAACTGAGCTCCGGAAATGATCGTTTCCTTTCTTTCTTTTAATGAGCTATTAATATTAACACCAAAACAACAGGAGACTTTGAAGTATATGAAATGCAAATGTTTACAATATACATACAGATGCTGATTATTTTTCTTCTGCATGAATGTCACTACTAATCTGTAGATGTTGTCTCTGAATTCCTGTTTATACCGGAGGTCAGGAACTATTCAAAAGGCCAGTCGATGTAAAAGTCTCTGAAAAAGTTGTGCATGATTGAGTGTGAATCCTAAACGAATGTTTTTTTCTTGCACCATTTAAAAATTAAGACAAGGAAGACAAGGAAGAATCAATCATTGTCTTGGATTAACGGTGTAAATAAAAATGCTATTTTTCTTTACAGACAGCCAGCTCATGAACGCATTGATATGAAGACTGGATAGTGTTTCCCGTTTTTATCAACACTTTGTTTTTCTCCCGACAGAATGGACAGGTTCCACCTGGAGACTTGGCTTTAGTACAAGATCAACTGAGAGATGTGAGTCCAGTCAGACTTCCCCCTTGAGTGTGCTTGAAGATCTCCGATGTCCAAGTACAGCATTTCAGTGTAGGGTTTGTGCTGCTCACCATCAGGCTCTGGAGAAGAACCAGCAGTGGCTGGCGTACGACCAGCAGAGAGAGGCCTACGTCCAGTCTGTCCTCGCTCGCTCAGCGGAGCTGGAGCAGCAGCCGGGCCAGGCGACGCAGCAGCAAACTAAAGCAGAGGCCACTGCAGATGGTGAGTACCAGCGATGTTCTAAGCAGCATTCAGAACTTTTGGTTTTCACAAACAAATGCTGCTTCTTTATTTGATGAGTATCACCTTATGCCTCCTGCTAACATTGTAGTTCCAGATAAAGATACTCAGCTGATGAGCCACTATGATCAGCTGCTGTTGGGGGTCCAGAAAGACCTGGAGACCCAGAAAGAGCTGGTCACCAGAACGCAGCAGGCACTCGTTGTCCAGAAAGAACAGGTCAATCCAATAGGATTTAATGACATGACAAGATTTCTGCATTCCGCTGACTTGAGCATTTATTCCATTAATTCATTTCTAATTATTTTATCATTTAGACCGCTATACGATGCATTTTCTAAACGACATGCATTTTAATGTGTTTCAATTTGTGGCCCCTGCAGAGCTCGAACGCCCAGGCAGAGATGCGGTGTCAAAAGGAACGCGTCGCGCGGCTCCAGGAAGAGATGTCTGCGCTGCAGAAAAGATATGACGAAAAGTGCGGCGAGCTCTCGTCCTTTCTGGGGAAGTACAAAGAGAAGATCGATGAGCTGGATGAAGTCAAGCTGCAGCTGCAGGCGCAGCGACTCCGCAACAGGTAAAGCAAGCAGGCTCTTGTAATAGAAAAAATACAGACGGATAATCTCTGTTCATCTTTTAATGTGGAATAACTATGCAGCCGTACGGACAAAGGGCGAACTACGGATTGGATGATTCATCGACCTTGACTGACGACAATTTCAGAATGCGCAAACAAGACATTTGTCTTTAGTGGTTAAGTAACATATTTATGTGGATTGCATCAACAACGCATTTAGACAGGAAGCGTCTGAGGAGAGGGAGGTGTCGTCCGAGCGAGCGGACAAGATGAGAGCGGAACTGGAGAGCGTGACCATCCGACTGGAGGACGAGAGGAAGAGATCTGCCGACCTCCTACTGCAGGTGACACTCCCCATCACTCGCTGATGCTTTTTTTTCTTTCAATTATTAAAGATAGTGACTCAATGTCTCTGGAATTCAGCATCGCGTTTTTACTGATGCGTCGGCCATTACAGGTAAATATGCTGCAGAAATCTCTTCTGAGCCAGAATGAAGAACAGAGGAGAATTGCGGCGCTGGAGCAACAGGTAACCAGACGCTAGGCACGTTTCGCAGAAAAAATAGCCCGGCGTTTGGAAAGACCTGTATTAAATGGTGCAAAATAGTGAACGCCGAATTCACGCACCTGGTTTCAAAACAAGGCATAATTTTTGGATAGTATGACATAAGAAGTTAAAGCAAGCATCCTATAATGACATAACACCATTTCGGTTTACCTCGGTTATTTGTGTGTGTGTGTGTGGGGGGGGGGGGGGGCAGAAACCCCTTCGTCTCAGCCTGGCTCTGCAGCACATACAGATAGAATATTCTGAGTGGCTGCTATTTCTTAGAAGTAGTGAAATCCATGCTGACCCTACCATTGCATTTGAAGCATACTGAGTTTGCGTGTCTCCCCTGCCTAAGATCCAGCTCTCTGCCAAGGACTTTGAGAATGAAAAGATTGATCGCCAGACCATGCAGCACCAGTTGCATAAGGTGCTGAAGGAGCTCCGCAAGGCGCGAGATCAGATATCTAAACTGGAGTCTGCTGTGAGTGTCACTGCCCATCAGAAGACTGTATGTTCACTGTTGAGTCAGAAAGAAAGAATGGCTCTGTCTGGGCTGCTCATATATCTAGTAGTAAATCCTGAATTTAGACAGATGGACTTTCAAAAGTACTTCATTTGCAATGGTTAAGGTCTTAATTTTATGTTTCAGAAACAGCCAAACACCCGTTTCTCAGAGCCCAGCACCTACAACAGCCTGGACTTTGATCGTCTTGTGATCAGCGATCCTCGTGATCCCACATCTCCCCCTAAAGTCCCCAGCCTCCTGGACGAGAGTTTCCTAGAGTGCCCAAAGTGTCGGACCCCCTATCCCGCCAGCCGCCACAGGGAACTGCTGGCACACATTGACTACTGCTTTGCTTGATCTCGAAAAAAAAAAAAGGTTCCCAACGTGTCGTCCAGCTTCTCTCTGTTTGGTTAACCTGGTTGTACTGACATATGGTGTGTGGCACTGCTGGGAACTGGACTAGATCACAAGATTTTAAAGGGCCATATTTAGACTATTCATTATCTCCGGTTCAGAAAAACAAGCACTCCAAGTAAAACATGGTTTCAATGAGTCATAAAACTTATTTGTGTTAATCTCCAAATTCAAATTGAACTGTAGTGTCTAAATCTTAAATCTTTATACCAGACACTTATATGGTGAAAAGACGTTGCATTCTCACAGTGGAACAAGTTCCCAACTGCTGAAATGCTAGTTTTTGGCAGCTAAATAAGTTCATTTTAATGAGGGATAATGTTGAAATGCTGTATTTTTTATCTTTGAAGAATCTTAAATACAGTGTTTCTAGGTTTGCTACACATTGAATGAGTGACAGGTTTACGGCAGGTCCTAGAGTACCGTCAGGCCAAAGATTGATCCAGTAATTTATTCAAAAATAATGACAACCTTCCCTCCATATTCTTATTGATTCTTCATACTTAAGTTTTTTAAATATATTTGTGCTGTTCAGTTTTTAATCACTTGAAGTTCTCGGCTCTTTAATGAAATTATTTATTCTTGGGTTGTTTTTTTTAAATCAAGCTATCTTGAATGAATGCTTTTAATTTCTCAGTAAATATAGCAAAAACACTTGTTTAGTAGCGTACATTCTGTGCTGTATGTAGGGCAGCCTTTTCTAGATCGCAGGAGGTATCTTTATTAAAGTCAAACATACGTTTACAGGTTTGTAAAATAACTGCTGCTTTGATGTAGCTTTCTTTTCTTGGCATGTATAAAACATGAGGGGATATTTCCATTGTTGTATTACTCATTTTTTATTTTGACAGCAGTGAGGATAGACAAAATAATACAAATATTTCTCTGTGGAGCTTTGGGAAATGTAGTATTGCAAATCATGTTATAATCTCAGCCACATTTGCTTGAACTCCTCCGGCACTTAAACATACGTCCTTCTACAACTTAATAGGTCACATGGTGCCAGCTTGATCTTCCCCTACTGGGTGATTGCGCTCACGTCCATCTCCACCTTGACTTTACAAGCCTGCTCCTCCGTGGAGCTGGAATGAGATTGCATGATTTAATTCCTTGAACTAAACTATTTAAGGAAGGGGATTAGCAAAGGGTCTCTTTGTAGGGGAAAGGTGTTAAGGTGCCTTCATTGCTCCAGCCCTGGAAATGTAACTAGATAGACTTTAGACAGACACTTTCATGCTGTCATATTTTAGAGATTGTTGTTTTGTTTTTTCATATAATGTATTTTTAAAATTTGAGTGAAGTACATTGTTTTAACCAGCCTTTATCTGGTTTGTTATTTTTATTGTCCAATGATGTTTTGCCGTACACTGTATTGTGTGAAATGTGCAATAAAGATAGAAATTGAATTCCCTTGTGAAAGTCCTTTGTGCTCGTTTTCTCACATTTCACATGAGGTTTATTTGTACAATGATAAAGGACAAATATATAACTCCAAATCTCTTACGTTTTGACTGAATCCAACGCCGGTTGGCATGAGCTTAATATTTGCGATATAGTACAAATAAAGATAAATGTCAATCAAAAACTGAACCGAGCCAATACAACAGGAATGTTTAATTTAAAAAACATCAAGAGGTTTGTTTTATACAAGCAAGAAACGACACAAATAGCATTCCTGTATAAGTTACTATGAATGCTTGGATAGTTTGGTGTTCATCCATTTTTATTTATTTTAAATGTGGTTATCAAACCAGCATCAACAATCACTTTCCTACTACTATTTACAGCAACATGAATGCTTAACAGTTCTCCTGCTTTATCTTTAAAAAGAATAAGAAAGTCATAGTGGTGGAGATGGGACGATGATGAGATTCAGTCCCTGAGGGGGGGGGGGGCGCTCTTCTTCTTAACTGCTGTTGCAGAAGTCTACGGTTGAAAGAAGACAAAGGATTTAGCTTTACAAAGCACAACATAATATGATGAACTCGTGTATGGAAAAACGGTGGTAATAACACTGGTGATATTACAGCTTTGTGGCAGAAAGCTTTCTGAATAATGCCCATTAATCCAATTGATAAAGTCAGGTATTGATCACAAGGACCTCTTCAAATGAATTCAGTCATGTGGTGTCTCACCTTAGAGAATATCACTAGTTCACTAAAAGCATGGAATGATCAATGACCGTGTAATCAAAGGTGCACTTGTGGATCTCGACTCACCAGTGTGTGCAACGGGTCTGTAGTTGCCCACCAGGCAGATCTCCCCCTTCTTCTGTAGGACGACAGGCTTATCCTCCGTCCTCAGGCCGGTCGGCTGACGAGAGAATATGAAAGAATAGCTGTCCTTGCAGGTTCCGTTAGAAAATACTTCTCTGCAGGAGTAATGGACGGCGTAATTGTCGTAGTCGGTGTCGATCACCCAGTGTTCATCGTCTATGAAAGGCAAGGGAGAAGGAAGAGCCAGTTTTTTATCAAACATTTGTTATATTGTGTATGAAATATCGGTAAACATTATAATAAACCTGGCATCCCAGCCACATCAACTGCTGAGACTTAAATGTGTGATCATCTCTAATTCAAATGATTGTTTTTAAAGCACGATTGCAATAATACAAGGTCTGCCGCTCAGCAGCAAATCAATGCCTCCCAGCTGATGAAGCAGCTTATTCCATCGTGCATTAGCCTTGAGTATCTTGTCGAGCAGGAGAGCCAACAAAATTCAAGTCGGAAATTCGTGTTGGATCCAATTACTGTTCAGCTGCGAATGTTCCACAACTCACTTCCACTCTGCAGGTATGATGCAACTCCCGAGTACGTCATCTTGAACTTGGCAGGGTCAAGGCTTTCCTCAAAAGTGGCCATCATGTTTGCACACATTTCCCAGTTGCTGGCGTTCAAGGAGAGAGGCAAGCATTATAAGTATGCGTGTGTGTGGGGGGGGGGGGGGGGGGGTGCAATATGCTTAAAACAAGCAGCAATGGATAGAATGAAGGAAAGGTGGGTGCTCACACTAAAAAAAATGGAATCTTACTTCAGGATGATGACTCTTCCTATAGCAGTGGCCGTCATTTTGCCATCCTCTTCTATAATAAAATTGGCCACGATGTTGTCGATTAAAAACAAGCCCTCTGGGTCCTTCTTTCCAACAGCGTACCACGTCCCTGCATACTATGAGAAATAAATCCACGTGTAGGTTCAACTGCTAAACTCTGAATGCTCAAAGGAAGACGCAAACATGATCGCAGACGTTTGTAAATCTGACGATATGTCCAACTCACTCTGGTCTTGTCAAAGTTCTGCATGACTTGGATGTTGGCCACCTGGCAGTCCTGTCCCCAGGACAACGCCAGGAGGCAGAGGGCCACAGCGTACTGCAGCATTGTTCTTCATGAGACGGTAGAGATAAAAACAAAAACAACAAACAGAAATAAACTCAGGATGAAAGTATTTGGTGGAGAGGAGGAGGCACAGTTGGGAACAGCCACTTTGACAGCATTTAAGTTCTCAAGTCAAAGAAAGTGAAGTAAATCAATGTGCTGCAAAGAAAACCATGAACAATTTGAGCTAAGGAATCAAAAACATTCAAATTAAACGAGTTAGAAACCAGTCTCAGTAAAAACACAACTACATAGTTAAGCGCATACCTGATTATGAAAATTTGGCCGGCTCGCGGAGATCCTGTGCTTTTCTGTCAGGATTTGCCTTTATAAAGCAGGGGCTACTATTGCATAATGACTTCTGGAGACCCGACCCTCCCCTTGCACTCCTCGTTGCCATTGGACGTTTACATAATTTTAGGCCCCTATTGATTTGTGTGCTTTTCAGATTTTCTTTTTTTTTTTTTTGCCTGCAGAACATTCCAAAAATGGTTTCCCGTCCGATCTGCTGAGGAACCTCTTGGTATTGTAAAAGCAACAAGCATAAAATCAAAACGGCAAAAGAGGAACCTCTTGAATAAGCGATGGAAAGCAAATTTAGATACAGACAAACATCTGTCACACTCCAGGGTGCACATTCTGAGAAAACAAGGTAGTGAGTTGGATTTTACATCAAGATACAGCTTGAGTGTTGCGCATGCACATGCATGAAACTACACTATAAATCTGAGAGGAGTGTGTGTGTGTGTGTTTCTGGGAGCTCCCAGAACTGTGTTTGTATTAATGGTGGACAGAGTATGCAAGTCCACTCACAGCAGAAAACAATCAATATGAAAGAGAGATAATCGTATCCTGCATTTCGTCTGAGCACAAAGTCTGGCATTTACGCCCACAGTAGGTGACAATGAAATGATGTAATTACAGTAACTAAACCCATCTATGTGTTTCTGGCTTCTGTGTGCAGTGCACTGTTGTCATTTGATCAAAGATTAACTGTAATGTTTGTTAAATTGCCCGACAGACAGAGAAATACTGGGTTTTTTTTTGTGAAACCACACTCAAGAACTCTCCTGGATTGCATGCTTAAAATGTACATAAATTATATCATTCAAAGTATAATCATGACAAGAATAACACAGAATAACGCTGTCTCGCAGGTCGGACTAAGTCTACGGTGGCAGTTTAATCTGTTATGCTCTGAAATCACACCCTCTGTGGGCCCTCTGTCTGGTTGACGGAGCGCAGCGCTGCCAAACATCTGCAGCTTGCATAACCACGGGCCCCAGCTAGTCAAAAACAGTTCAATCACTCACTTTCAGCAGAAATAATAGCATCTGGATTTTGGTCAGAGGCGGAATAACATTTCAGAATCTTGGGTGTGAGCCGAGACACAGAATGTATTACACTGCTGGGTTTGTCTATACATTTAAAATTAATTTGTGGGGTGTGAAAGGCCCTAATGGCTAAATACGGCTTCTTTCTGAACTTCAAATAGGGCAATGTGGGCATTGTCCACTCATTCCACTCAGATATTCACTGCTGCCTCAAGCCAAAGCTAACAAAGAGCTTCACTGCAGAAAACAGCCAGCTCTGTTTGTCACCTAATGGCAGGTGTCTTCAGTGCATTTGGGGAAATCCAATGGGCCGTCATCTTGGATCTTGCTCCTGTGGCCACGGTGGATCAGACACAGTTTGATCCCAGAGAGCCGAAAATAAAGATTGTAGTTTTGTAAATACGTATGGAGAAGAAGAAAATACACACAATAAAGAAAGTTACTACAAAAGACACAAATGATTCCATTCATCCTGAAAAGAGAAATGCCAGAATTTCAGCTGTGTTTTATTATTTATGTTCACAGTTGCATTTTAGTGTCCCCTGTCGGTCTTCCCTCTCCAGCACAGTAACCGCCAGCCACTTCACCCCACTGTGAAATGGGCTGCTCTAATTTGTTTCCTCGACTCCTCGCATCCACACGCCCACACAGCTTTTGTAGTTCTCTCTTGATGAGCTTGCCTTAATCCCCAAGGTAAAAAAAATAATAAAAAATAGTGAGGAACTCTTTGTCTTGCCAGCCTGCCAGCAGCTAACCAGACAGTACACTCAGTTAATAATAGCCAGCCATCTTTGTTTAGGGCCTCGTTCCCAGACGTCTCCCCAATTGGCAGATCTCCAATTCGAGGGCTGATGCCTCTGTGATGATGGCGATTTAATTAGAACACACAGGTAGGCCCGCACTTTCGCAGCAACAGATCGGCTCACATTATGGCTCTAAACCCAAAGGCGAACGTGCGCCTTAGGAGAGGCAATCCAAGACTATTAGGGACTCCACCGGACTATGACCATGGTAGATCTACAGACACTGACATTCTAGTCTGTGCAGCTTCTCTCCTGCATTTGTTTTCAAAAATCTACATCTGTTGTTTGTGCATTACTTTATTTGGAGAAGAGGCGCCTTATGCATTTTTTTTTTTTCTGTGCTCCCTCTTTAGAATTTGGTCAACATGAAAATTAAGGAATGGACGTGAAGAAGGTGGAGGATTTCAAGTACGTCGGGTCAACATTGCAGAGTGACGGAGAATGTGGGAGGAGCGAGGATGAAGGGAAAGGTCTACAAGACAGGAGGCGGAGCTAGAAGTGACCGATTGAGGAAAAGACAGGAGGCGGAGCTAGAAGTGACGGAGATGAACATGCTGAGGTTCTCCCTGGGAGTGACCAGGTTGGATGGGATTAGAAATGAGGCAATAAGAGGGACAGTGAAGGTTAGACGTTTTGGAGAAAAGGTCAGAGAGACCAGACTTTGATGGTTTGGACATGTCCAGAGGAGAGACGGGGACTATATCGGAAGAATGATGTGTTGGGGAGGACAATGCAAAGGACAGGGCGAAGTGGAGAACATTGATTCGCTGTGGCGACCCCTCACGGGACAAGCCAAAAATACAGTAGTAAGGAGTGCCATTTTGGAAAACTCGTTATGCATGTCTATTCCAGTGGAAAAACAAGGGGTGCATAAAATGTGTATAAATCTTGTTGATAAAGGAAACATGCCGGGGACCGGACCTTCTGTGTGAAAAGCAGCCCTTGATTGTAAGAAATTCTAGCGAGCCGCCACTGAGGGGAGCGTTACACAAGATAAAATAGTGCTGGGATTTGCAGGTTAAGGACGCTTAGAGCGGGGCTTTTAAAGTCATGACGTCACTTTAATTAGCCACCATTTGATCCTTTCAGCCACTAAGCCGCGCTCTGACTTATTCTGTCCGTCAGCGGACACGGGATGACTCCCTCGGGGACAGGGACTCAGATGCGCCTCAGCAGCACGCGTGGATGCTCTACTGATCCACTCAGCCGACCCCTCTTCGTTTCGGTGCACCTGTGCAGGTGATGCTTTTGCGGGAAAGAAGAGGCATACAAAACTGAAAAAAAGTTCGTTTTAAAAAATGGCAGACAAGGACAGCGTGGAGAAATACCTGGAGAACAACCCGCAATTTGCCAAAGAATACTTCGACAAGAAGCTGCGCGCCGACGCCCTGTCGGCCGCCTTCAGCGCGCCTCTGGACGTCACGGACACCGCGTCCTTCAAGGATGTGAACTCTGTTCAAGAAGCTGCCATCATCTTCGAGCTGGTCCAGGAGCTGCAGAAACAGGGAAACATGGAGGGCTCCCTTCATAAAGTGTTGCAAAGGGTGGCTCTGATCGTGCAGGCCGACAGGGTCAGTTATTACATGTGCCGGGGCAGGAACGGAATACTCGAGCTCGCCACTTGCCTCTTCGACGTCACGCCCGCATCCAAATACGAGGCTTCCCTGGTCAACCCGCAGGCTGAAATTGTCTTCCCTCTCGACATTGGTATTGTCGGTTTCACCGCTCAGTCCAAAAAGCCTCAGAATGTTCCAGACGTCTCTGCGGTGAGGAGAATAGCGGCGCGCGCGCGCTCTGCTACAAAGTTGTGCGTGTGTGAGTCTGAAAAATAAGAGACGCTGTCATGGGTTTCGTGAATGTCATTGTTCAATCTATCTCTTAAAACATATCATTTATGTCTTTTTTTTTTTTTTTTTTTACCTGCATCATTGTTTCAGGAGAATATCTCATTACCTTAATTGATTTATTCATGCTCTAACATACACAATGTCATAATATGGCCTTAAATATTGGTATTGGAACATGGCCCATGAAGAATTAGTCATAGGACACTTGTATCATTTCACATAGTTTTCTTTCTATTCTAATATTATTATATTGCATCAGCTGTCTTGTTTAATAGGTAGCAAAAGAACGCAATCACATGTCTGCACATGCAGCCAATAAAAGAACACAAATCCCAGAATGAATAAGTTATTGTGAATACCAATCTTCGACCTGTATGAAGTGCATGTATTGGTGTATCGGTGATAGGCCATTGTTTGTTTGTTTGTTTTGTCTGCCTTTGGATTCAGCCAAATCTGACATTTTCTTTCTCGTCTCGATACAGAATAAAAGATTCAGTGACTTTGTGGACAAACAGACTGGATACAAGACGAAATGCATGCTCACGTATCCCCTGATGGCTGAGAAAGAGTGCCTTGGAGTTGTCATGGTCCTAAACAAAATAGGAGCGGATGCATTCTCTGCAGAGGATGAAAAGGTAGGAAAAACTTTATCCACTGTCACTCACAGAAGAAGCTGAAGGGACAGGGATGTCTGATATAGACTGGTTCATAAATAAAGCTTCTTTTTTATCAACCAAAATAGAATCGTTATTATTAAGTCTTCTTTTTCTTAAGTATCTTAAACCCACCATAAATTACAAGAAATCTGATGGTTGTATACCAAATCCTCTGGCCTGCTATTTTAAATTTGCTTCAAAATAAAGTCTTGCTGCATTCAGCAGGGTGTAAAACACTCCTATTATGTTAGTGGGAGCCAATCAGACTCCACTGGCTTGGAGGGCGCGCGT
This sequence comes from Brachionichthys hirsutus, assembly GCF_040956055.1. Taxonomy (NCBI): domain Eukaryota; kingdom Metazoa; phylum Chordata; class Actinopteri; order Lophiiformes; family Brachionichthyidae; genus Brachionichthys; species Brachionichthys hirsutus. The sequence continues at coordinate 36,657 of NW_027180627.1, read as the reverse complement.
GGGCATTTGAATAACGCAAAACCAATAAAAAATGCTGAATGATTTAACAGGATATGTCCTATCCCTGTGGTCTATATCAGAGGACAATCACTACTGACCATCAATATTCAGAAGCAATATACTCACGCTGAGGCTCAGCTATGTAAGGACCCAACTTGGTCTTGGTCCTCTCCTTAAAAAAAAGTTTTAAGGAGAGGAATGATGGAAACTCTTAACTGCAGCCGCTCATCTGTTATGTGCGTGTCCTTTGTGTTAGATATGTATATATATAGTGAGACTTGGGTATTTGAATAAACCGCACTTATGGTTTCCTGTAGATCGACTGAAAGAAATAGATGGCGTTTACTCTGTTCCTGTGTATTCCTGAAAGAAACCTTTCATCTGATTTGATCTGCAGCTCTTCCACAAGTACATGAACTTTGCTCAAGTGATCGCTCTGCAGCATTACACAGCCTACATGTTCAACGTGGAGTCCAGGAGGAGTCAGGTAATCGCTGCCATTACTTGCACTAAACAGAATGCAATTGATACTCCACAAGTTAGCATTTAGCTGCCTGCCACTCATTGCCGCTGCCCTCAGGTGCTCCTCTGGTCGGCCAGTAAAGTGTTTGAGGAGCTGACGGACATCGAGAGGCAGTTTCACAAAGCGCTCTACACCGTTAGGACCTATTTACAATGCGAGCGATACTCAGTGGGTCTGCTGGACATGACCAAAGAGAAGGTGGGGTTTTGCAGAAGTGATTGAATATACAGTCTTCATGACTACAGGGATAAATAGCATATCCCTGTAATAGCGTTTTTCCCTTCAAGGAATTTTATGATGAATGGCCGGTGAAACTGGGCGATGTGGAACCCTATAAAGGCGCAAAAACACCAGACGGCAGGGTAACTTCTCCGCAATCATTTAGATTTGTAGTACTTCAAATCCCAATTTCCTCATTTATTCTGTTTTTCTTCTTTATTTTTAATTTTTTTTTAAGTTGGTGTGTGATCACCTTTTCGAAAACTATTTTCTGTCTTTATGTACAGGAAATCCACTTTTACAAGATCATCGACTACCTCCTGGAAGGCAAAGAAGAAATCAAAGTCATACCGTGAGCAGCATTGGCTCTAAATCCATGATAACATTACATTTCAAAATGCAGATTGATGTTAAGAATTACATTGATGTTAAAAATAAGAATTATTTTATTATTTCTGTGAGAATCTGAGGCCACACATTTAAATTGACAGAAAGGGAGGGGTCCTCAATACGTACGGTACTTTAAGACACTTGAAGCATCAGGCTACTTTAGACAATCCTGGGCTTTGCTTGTGCCTTGTTTGTGTGGGCATCTTTATCTGCAGAGTCATCATAATGCATGCAAGTCAGCACAAGTTCACTTGCTTCTTGGGAATAATTTGCCCGTGTTCTGTTTCTCTTTTTCAGCGGTCCGCCTGTAGATCACTGGGCTCTTGTTAGTGGACTACCGACCTATGTTGCAGAGAACGGCTTTGTAAGTCGCTCGCAGCTGCAAAAGAGGGCAGTTCATTAGCAGAACTAGACAGACGTACCGTCATCTAAAGCAGCTGCATAAGAATGTAGTGAAAACAAGGGATGCATTCATTACAATGTAATAATGAAAATGAGCAGCATGCACGTCGAAATGCGAGACTTCAACGTTCTTAATGTGACTTCCTTGCAGATTTGCAACATGATGAATGTGGCTGCAGATGATTTCTTCACTTTCCAGGTGAGCTTTCCGTCCTGCTGATTCATAAGCACAGTAAAATATGCTCACATTCAGAAAGGGCTGTTTTGAAACTGATGGACAAGCACGACTCTTTGATTTCACCGTCCTTCAGAAAGAGGCTGTGGACGATACGGGTTTTGTCATCAAGAACGTCCTGTCGCTGCCCATTGTCAACAAGAAGGAAGAAATTGTCGGCATCGCCACGTTTTTCAACAGGAAAGACGGCAAGCCGTTTGACGAACACGACGAGCAGATCACAGAGGTCAGCAGCATGCACGCTTTTATGATTTTCTGTCCCCTATCTACCTCGACAGAACAAAAGATTTAGATAATGTTGAGCTAAATGCTTGGAAATGATTTTGCATTTGCCACACAGTGCATTTATGAGTAATGGCTTCTTACTCAGCTGTGTTTCTTCTTTACTTCCTGGCCTGCCTCTTTTGCACCAGGCTCTGACACAGTTCCTGGGTTGGTCAGTGCTGAACTGCGACACCTACGACAGGTTGAATCGCATGGAATACAGGAAAGACATCGCCCAGGAGATGCTGATGTATCAGAGCAAATGCACCAACAACGAGATGCAGTCCATTCTGGTCTGTATCGGCCTGACCCCGCGCCACATGTTCCCTCCCCTTTGACCTCGCTGAGCATTTGATCTACTCACGCAGGAATTAAGAGCAGTTAAAGGTCAATGCACCTCAAATAGCTTTTTGAGTGTAGGACCTCTCCTGTAACAGCCATTGCAGGACTAATGAGCGATCTGGTGCATCGCTTGTCAGTGACTAACATTTGAGAAGGGAGCATAACAGCTTAGAGCGTTGCAGCTTTCAGCACTCGTCTGAGGGGTTTGATTTGTAGAATCCTCTACAAATGATTGCTCTCTGCTTTTTTTTAACCAGAACACCAAAGAAAAGTTTGATGCAGACCCTGAAGACTGTGACCAGAAAGAGATGTACAAGCTATTGGTATGATCTGTCATCGTTCAAAATGAAACACATCGATATCAAAGATATCACACTTTAGCCGACAAATAGAAATTGGGATATTGAAATGATTTGCATCATTTGTCTGCATTTTGTGTTTGGTCTTCAGAAAGGAACCTGCCCACCAGCGGACAATATCAATGGGGAGAATTTGTACTTGTTCTCCTTCAGCGACTTCCCCGTCTCAGAGTTTGACCTCATCAAAGCCGGAATTCGCATGTTCTTTGAGCTTGGTGTTGTTGAGAAGTTTAAAGTTCCTGCAGAGGTGAGCCGTCGGAATGTGTCACGACGCCCTCAGCGGTGCCGACGCTGCAAACCGTCCTGATTACCTGGAGGATACCCCAGTTTGTTTCTGCAGATGTAGCGAATAGTTGACTGTATGCTTCGGCATAATGCGTGAAATACCTCAGAAAAGGGCCCAGTTCAAACATTCATTTAGTTAACATTTCGTATAGAGTTGTCTCTTTGAATGCAAACGAGGGAGAGATGATCGAGGGTAAATCTGTCATCGCGACGCCTCAACTGAATTCACGTTTTCTTTTCTCTCACCTTGTCGTCCGATCCCACCTTCCCACTCCAGACGCTAACCAGATGGATGTACACAGTGAGGAAGGGCTACCGCTCCATCACCTACCATAACTGGAGGCACGGCTTCAATGTAGGCCACACCATGTTCTGTCTGCTGCAGGTAACGCCCGCACAGCATCTGCTGCATCTACGGTAGACCTCGGCGGTAGAGCTCGCAGATTGTGTTGGCCTTCCACTCTTTCATTCGCATCTCTCTTCTGCATCCACGCAATGCGCCTTCAGGTGTCAAGCAGACCGCTCTGTTTATATGCGCCTCACATTTCTTCATATAGCTAGTCGAGAATTTCCATGGAGGTAAATTCAGCCCACATTAAGTATTGATCGTGACGCGTTTTAGAAAAATAAAATGTGAGGTCTGTTTTAATGACAATGTTCATCGTTACCTGCCTTCACAATCTATACGTGCACACGTAAATGCCTGCACGCAATAATCTAGAATTTCTGTCTTCCTACTACAGACAGGGAGGCTGAGGAAGTACTACTCTGATCTAGATGCCTTTGCCATGGTGGCTGCTGCTTTCTGCCATGATATTGACCACAGAGGCACCAACAACCTCTACCAGACAAAGTAGGCCAGCATAGTATAATTTGTCTACGGGTGGGTGCTGTGTGGATGTGGGTCACCTGTGTTGTCAATTTGTCTCCTCTCTTTTGTAGGAGTACACATCCACTGGCTAAGCTTCACGGCTCCTCCATCATGGAGAGACACCACTTGGAGTACAGCAAGACGCTCATGGCTGAAGAGGTTTGGCACCGTCGCAGGATGATGAATTCATAAACGCATTTACTGTAAATGATGAGAGACATTTTGACCCCTCATCACTTTCTCTTGCAGAGCCTTAATATATTTTGCAACCTGCAGAAGCGCCAGTTTGAGCACGTGCAACACCTGTTTGATGTTTGCATCATTGCCACCGATCTGGCCCTTTATTTCAAGTAGGTCACACACACACACACTGCTAGCACACCGCAGTATAGCCACAGCTAGTTAGCGGTGGCCAACTGTTGTGCTTCTGCTCGTGCAGAAAAAGAACCATGTTCCAAAACATCGTGAACGCTACAGAGCCAATGGCAGATGAAAAGGAATCCATTGGCTTCATCTCCAACAACCCCACCAGGAAGGAAATCGTCATGTATGTAAACGATTCAAGCAGAGGATAATTCAGCTGGACAGGAAACTAGAATTGTTAGAAAGATTTCTGCAGACCTTTGCAAATCTTCAACATCAAAAGCACTGTGTAGTTTGTTTTGTTTTTTTTGCTACTTCAAATATCTGTCTGTCAACTCTAGGGCCATGATGATGACAGGCTGTGACTTGTCAGCCATCACCAAACCTTGGGAGGTACAAAGCAAGGTGGGTTGCCTTCACGTGGGCAAATAAATAGTGTGAATAAACACACACAGAAGCAAATCGTACAAAAATGTTGCTTTTGCTGCAAAGCGTTAAGCATCAAGTTTTTTTATTGTGCAATTTTTCTCAATTTTTAAGAATGCCACTCATTCACTGTCCTTTCCTCCGTATCTCTTTTCTTTGATTTCCCTCCACCACCGCCCCCGCTGCTCCTCTCCAGGTGGCTCTGATGGTTGCTGCTGAATTCTGGGAGCAGGGAGATTTAGAGAAAAATGTCTTGGACCAACAACCAATTGTAAGGGTCGCGCCTCTCTAATGCCTCGTCTTTTCTCCATGTCCCATGACTTCTTCAACATTTTGCATTGCTTTTCATCTGAAACTCCCCTCCTCTTCCTCCCTCAGCCCATGATGGACAGAAACTGTTCCGATCAGCTACCCAAGATGCAGTGTGGTTTCATTGACTTTGTGTGCTCATTTGTGTACAAGGTAAGGCTTTTGCAGAACACAGCTGGCACTATAGACTTATAATGAAACAGTGAGCGGGAGGTGACGGTTCGAAGATGAATTTCAAGTAATGAAAAAAGGACAGGCATGGATTTAGGAGGGCGAGGGAGGTTTCTGGATTTATTTATTTTTTACTTTCATATCATGAATCATTAACTTTCCATAGTTTCAAGTGTGACTTCTGATTTCAAGACAAAAAAAATGCTTTTCCAAATGTGAATTTAATTCTGATTTGACTAAGTCAGGAAGGTACTGTTTATCTTAGAGATATACTACCAATACTACAGGTACACAAGCCAGCAGGCACGCCTGATCTGTGATGTAGACAAATTTACATTTCAGTTTCCGAAAAGGAAGGAAACGAAACACAGATTGTGTGTCCATATCTTCTACAATATGATTGCTAGATTTATAGATGTGTTGTTCTAGCTTCAGCCACTTTTGCTTGGATGGCAGAATGTACAGAACTGAACCTGTTGAACCCAGACGGTCCTGGGGGGATTGTCAGTGGATGACAAGACAGCACACATCTGTTGTCTCTGTGGAAGTGCATAATCCGAAACAACGGGAGTCCCCTGCAGCATGCATCCCAGATCCCACTACGTGACTATGGTGTATATCTACATCCAATGCATTTCCTTTCATTAATCAGGAGTTCTCCAGGTTCCACAAGGAGATCAAGCCCATGTTTGACGGTCTGAACAACAACAGGGCGCACTGGAACGAGCAAGCCGAAGTATACAACGCAAAGATGAAGGCCATTGAGGACAAGAAGAAACTGGAAGAAGAAGCCAAGAAATGTAAATATATATATAGATATCAGTTCAGATTATTGCCTATGGTAAGAGTTCAGAGATGAGAAACATTTGGCCTGACTACATCGTTTCTCTTGTCTCTTTCATTCCAGCTGGAGACGGAGGGAAGTCGAAGACCTGCAGCATCTGCTAAGTTCCTACTGTGATTGTGGATATGGACAAATGCGGATTGGTTTGACAGCTGATCTGATTCAACCAAGACTAGGCTATAGCTAGATTAATCTGATTTACTCCAGATTAGTTCCTTCTGGTTAGATGCCATCCTCTCTGGTGCAGCCTCGACATGGTCAGGTCTGCCCTGCGGCCCTGTCTCACTATTCTTCAGTGGAGTAGGCGTCAGAAACTGATTGCAAGGGGAGCCATTTGACTCAGAAGGTATGATGTGTTTGAAACTTCCTGTTCCCAGTTTGAAAATCAGCAGCCGCTTGGACAATGTACAAAATATTTCCATGTAGCACAGCAACAACTGAAACATTTCTGGCATGTATGGTTTGAAACGGTGCTTGAATACTTTCTTAAGGTGTCCGCAAAATGTACAACTACATTGTAAAAAGTACAAATGCAGTAGTCTTTATTACAGTAGCTCAAAAAGGACGCTGCGTGTGTGCTGGGTACAAGCCAAAGTTAATGGTTTTCAAACAGTATTATAATACAGCACTTTGCACTTTGCATGCGGCTGATTTGGCTGACAATGGATGGAGAGCAGGAAGAGCAGGCAGGCATGATACCAATAGGAACTTTATATGTGCTGGGATCTGGGTACAAAAACTTTTTGGGGGGGAATGTAAAAGTAGCAGGAGTTCTGGAATTAACTTCTTGAACAGGAAGCTGCAGTCCAAATGTTCTGCTGCAAAAGCAACGTTGAAACTGAGGTACACAGCAAGCGATCATGCTCCACCAAACAAGGGCGCAGGTGAGCTGTGAAAAGCGATATTTATTTTAATATGCAATCTATCGACATACATATATATTTTTTTGATTCTGTGTCTGAGAATTTTTGTACTTGCACTGACATGGATTGGCGAGTTTGAGGCATTGTGAATCTATTAAGCACGGACAATTAACTATTAAGTTACCTTAAGTTGTGGGGGAAATCTAAATTCAAGAAGATTTTTTTTTTTAAAACATGCATGATTCCACATGTATATAGTATATTACATAGAAATTGTCAAATGTAAATTGTGTAATGTTCAGCATGTGTGCGGCAAACGGCTGGCATGAAGGGTGTAACGTGAACGCGAACAGGGCGCCGTGCATCTACCTCTCCTGTAAGAAGAGTTGATAGGATTAGAACTGATTGATAGCCAGTGTTTGAGATTGACACAGCTTTAGACTTTAAATACCCGTCTTACCAGAGGCAAACAGGCTACCAACGCCTGATATGTATTGCTTGTTTAAAATGTTGTAGATGCAGCTGTAGCCTCACTGATTGTAAGACCGTAGAGGATTTTATTTTAATTTTTTCACTAAATCAGGCAATAACTGTCTAGATGGTGGGAATTTCCCCACAACTCCTCTCCAAATGAGCCTGAAATGAAAGAGACCTACCGTCAACCCCCTTGAACTTTTACCGATGACCCTCACAGGTGAAATGGCATGCGCTCAACGGTATCCATTCTGATCAACCGGGCATCAATTAAAGGAACTTGATCCAATCAGAATGGCCTTGGGACTGCCTGGAAACTCCATTTCTTACTGCTTACGGTGAAGTAAGGGGCTGTTCTGACAACTGCAGGCAAAACTGGGCAAAAAAACAAACGTTCCATGCACCTCCATCCATAATGAGTTACCGCAATGTCCCTGCTGCAGACATTATATATGGATGTTTACGCCACAAGTTCTGGCTCCAGCTAAATGAACCCCTTGCTTGTCCTTCGACGGATTTGGATTTTTGAGACTCAAAATGTATCTCATCGCCTGTCATTCCAACATTAGAAATCTATCATTTGATGTATGAAAAGAGCTGTGTGTACGTGTCTTGAGATTTAATGAGCAAATAAAGGAATATATGGATGCATAAGAAAAGACAAAGCACATCAAGTTGTTTTTTTTCCATCTCTTATTCACTCGATTCAACCGTATGGAGGTTCGGGCAGATACAGAGAATGGACTCTCGGTGGTTGTTCTTACACGCATATATCGTGCTGGGAGGGATCTTAGAGGCTCCAAAGCTGGATGAGCCTCTGGAGAAAGAGGATCAGTGGATTGATTCAGTCCAATGCAGTGTTGTCTGGCCATATTGTTCAGCACGTGCACCTCACCTGATTGCAGAGGAAACTAGAGATTCTGCAGTGTTTTACCATCATTTTAATGTCACATATGAAATGAGATAAAATATTTGAACAAACAACAATCTTCTTTATTTAAGTTCGCCAATACTTGCGTCATCAGGACTGTTTATTTCATAGAATGCGGGTTCAGTGGGTGCAGAGCTACTCCCTATTTGTGTTTGAGCTTGACTGTTTTTACATTCATCAGATTTCACAAGAGCCCTATTGCGACATCAGAACCAGTTTGAAAATCAGGCGTGTTACGAAACGGAATCCTCTGTGAAGTGGAAGAAACTTAAAAGTTAGATTTTTTACAAGGTCTATAATCGCCCAGCAACCGCATGCAGTTTCTTTCCCTGGAAATTGAAGGGAACGCCTCGCTTCAATCCGGCCTTGGTCTTTTGACTCATCATCTGTAAACTAGTATTTCAAAGAAAGCACAGGAAAGTGTGCTGAATGTGTAGCACAGATCCAGTTAATAGGAAATACGTTCAGCCTCCTACAATATTAACATTTTAAAGAGCACGTTATTCTCTACAACAATGCCATTAGGCTTTTAACAGTGCATGTTAGCAAAATGTTGCCCCCCCCTATTTGGACAGATTGATAGGTTAATTTTTGTTGATGCGAAATTTGAAGACAGAGCCTCGTTGCCTCCAATGGCTGAATTCATTTCCAATTATTCCGCACCGTCAGAGGACGGGATTTGAACAGTGTGTTGGCAGACACGTAAATCAGAAACCAACAATACAGGAGAAGCATTTTATTTATTTCCGTAGCACTGCGAAACACATGCAGTTTGGCGAGTGTTACTGTACATATACAGACGAGACTCAAACAGAAGATGATCAGCTGCACGCAGAAGGAAGTGTTGTCACAGCAGGGTTGCCGCCGATACCAGCAGTCAAAGGAACATGTCTTCAAAGTAATCGTCAAACTCCTCGTCCCTAGACGGAAAAACACAATCGCAGGGGTGTCGGTTCCTGTCGTGAGCAATGCTGACACAGACATTTAAATGCTTTGAGAGGTTGGCCCAAAACTAGATGTGCTTTGCTTTTTTTTTTTTTTTACATTTACATTTTATTTAGATTAAAGGAGGCCCAGTTCCAAAAAGAACACGAACGAATAGTGACTGGCAGCAAGAACAGACAATTTAAAGGTCATGTACAGTACAGGTACTAGTAGTGAACCTGATTTTCATCCCATAATTACCAACATAATTACATAGAATCGAGCTAATAGCGCTTGAATAATGTGCCGTCAGTGCAGTGGATCAGAAGCACTGCTACGTATTATCGAGCATCTGGGAGTCAGTTTTCCTTCCAGATGTGTGACTCAATAAACTCTGCCTCTTACTACTGACCTTCTCAAAAGCAATATCGTACCAAATCTTCAGAGAAGCGTGACAGTTGAAAGTTTAGAGGCTTTCTTGACAGTGAACGCGATCCAAGTGGTCTTAAAAGAGATCTGTACGTTATGCAGGCGACGCGGTAAAGATTGTCCCTGGTGGTTTACAGCTACTTACTGGGCGCGGTTTAATTAGCCTTAGCCGTTAACCTCACCTTGACTTCTCCTCCACGGCGGGGGCGGGTCCACGCCAGTGGTCGGTTTCCGATAGGTCTTCCGGCCCATCGCCAGCTTCAGGGTGTAAAGAGAGGATTTTATAGAGTGGTCAGTCACGCGTCCACGATCAATTCCAGGTCGGCCTGATCGGCTGAAATCTCAACCTTTAGTTCAAACCTGCCCTGATTGGATCGCTCGTTGCTATTTAATAAAGGTTACGCCTTCAAGAACTGCTTGAGATATGTACACCCTGAGATGACAGTAAGGAGTCTGGAGAGACCCCGGAACTAACAGAAGTGGGGGAAAAAATACAGACTTTTGGTAAAGGGAGGGGGAGACAGTTGAGAAAAACAGACCAGCTGTCAGTCTGTTATCATTCCCTGCACAGCTAATGGGTGTTTTCACTCCAAAGTTGGGAGAGTGTCATGATCTGGAAGCCTGGGGGGTGAGTAGAACATAATGTATCCAGTGTGTGTGCGTGCGTGTGTGAGGGAGTGAGGGAGTGAGAACGAGACAGAGTTACGACCGCTACCTTTGCCCGAGTCCTGTGACGCCTCTGAGCTACTGGAAGAGGTGGAGCGTTCTGCAGAGAAAAACGGAGAGATAAAATAAGACGGGTTTTAAACAAAAAAAAAAAGGGTGGATGAGAAATAAAGGAACACGAGAGAGAAACTAGAAATACACTGCCTCTTAAAGAAAGACGACTCCCTCAGGTGGTTCCCATCTGATTAAATTACTGCCCTAATTAAAGCGGCAGTTCATCTGCCGGGAAGCGAGACTAACCTCTGTGCCTCTTGCGTTTTTGTTTCTTGGAGTGCGAAGATGGCCTCTTCCTCTTCTTCTGTGGTGGCTCCCGGGCCTCCTCTGCGGACCTTTTCGTTTTGGCCTTTGCCTTCACCTCCTTCCTCCTGAAAGCAGAATCTCACTTTGACCAAGCCGTACTAACACTATGAAGCAGCCATTATGGGCGCCGTTCAGGAGATGACCAGAAATCCATCACGGTACTTTCAAAAAACAAAAAAAAAGGGGGGGGGGGGGGGGGTCAGGAGTGAGTCAATGCATCCCATATCTAACAGCAGACTTATTCAGATTTCCATCTATAACCTTCTGAGTGTGTGCTGACTGTCCTTCGTGGCCTGTCCTACTTCTAGCAGACTAAACATCACTCATTGCGGGTAAAAAAGATCTACATTTTTAATGTAAAGATGTCTCAAAGATAAAAATAAAAAAATATTTTGCTTACTTGTGGTGATAGTTGAGTTTGAAGGAGCATTCAGGGCATAGTCCTAGAGAAAAAGAAAATTAGGTCCAAAGAAAGATTTTTTGTTTTTTTATTAACTAAGAGGAAAGTCTTACATAACCATGATTTTTGTTTTTTTTAATTAGCCAACCTAAGAACACACTCCAGGATCAAAAGAGCATGTTTCATTAGTGTCAAAACAATGAATTTAGAATTACTGCAAGTTGGATTAACGCTCTCAGTTTGTGAGGAGAAGCAACATGGATGTGACCTGTTACTTATTTGCTGATTAAATTAGTCTCCAATGTCTTGCTTCAGTGAGTTTACCGCCACTGGTGGGTCCACCAATTATACTTAATGCCCTAGCAAGACTTTATCCAGTAGGACAACCAAAGGATTATCATTAGTCAGAAAGTGAAGACCCCCCCCCCACACACACACACACATACACACCCAGGCCGTAAAGACTCACTACATGCAAAGAAAAATACCATAGAAAAGAATGAATATTTACTGAGTTTGACCAATGCATTTCTCTTCTCGCCTTGTTCCACATAGGCAAAATTCACCTCCCAGCTTTTCAAGCCTTCCTGCCGGTCGCAACGCTTGTTCCCGCACTGGAACTGACCTGGAACCGCACAGAGCACACCTACTGTACACATGCAAAGACAGGGTTCATCCACATTTATGTAAATAAGTCCATCGCTTTTCTGAAAGATCAATTAGTGACAGTGAACGCAAAAATAATATTCTCGTACAAATATTAATCGCAACAAATGCCGATTTGATTTCGATTTTCCTTGTTGGCTAATCTTGCATTTTGTAAATCAATAGATCCAAACAACTCAACTCTCCTTTCTGACCTTTCTGACTTCACATCTGCCTACGACTCCTGCACAGTGATGTGTGTGTGTGTGTGTGTGTGTGTTGTGCTTTTTTTGGTCTTTGAGTAAGGAATACGGACTATAAATCAGCAAACACTTCAGCATCAAAATGCCCCCATGCCCTCCTCCATTCATGTCTACACATCCCATCCTCCTTATCCCCTTGTGTCTTCACAACACCTCATCCCCCCCAGGCCTCCTTCCAGCTGCCGCACAGCCTGCCCATTATCCCTAGAGGAGCTTAAAGTGGCAGTGATCTGGTCTCCGGGCTCCCTCCAGATTGTGACAGAGGGAGCAAAGTGCGTCAGAGCAGTCCATTCTTGGCACAAGGGTGTGAAATGCTTCTTACTCCGCGACAAGAAAGTGATGCTCGCCACTCACCGGCTTAAGATCGAGACTGTGTAAACACTGAGGACAAGTGAGGCTCGTCATCATTGATTCATGCCACTTCGGAAGGCTTTCCCTTCATGTGCTGTATCACATTAAAGGCCGATGACGCCCGCTACATACTTAGCTCCAGGACTGGGTTCTGATGACGCGGCTCAGTTTATTCTAGAAGGCCTTAAGTTGTGATCAAACAAAGAAAATGTTTATAGCTGATATTAATTAGAGACAATCCCACTGGGTTTTTTTTTTTTTTTTTTGGAATTGAAAGACTGCTTAAATTTTCATTTGAGTTCTTTTTTTTTTCAATATAGCCAACAACTTTGCAGCCATAGACACTTTTATTACTTGTCTATGACCTCATGATCCCTTACTGTAATGTATTTCTTCACACTCTACTGCATCTTGCTCTCACTATTTGTCCTGTAAACAACAGCAAACCCACAAATATTTCAACTAAATACCAATATGTCCACAATATAGTTTTTTAGATTGAACAATTTTCTGACTAAAAAACATGAATCTAGTCGTATTAAACTAATTTTAGATAAAACACCGTCACATCTAAATGTAGAACACAGCCATGTGCTCATTAGCGCTAAATACTAAATAATGGGAATGCCATCAGCTCTGAATGTCTGTGATCGTGGGCCAAATTAATTTAATGAAAAGTCAGGGAATCATCCGAGTTATTGGAATACTTCCCGAGGGGAAAAGAAATGTCCTGATTAATTTCACTTAAAGCCTCCCAAAATTTCAACCCTGGGATCCCCCCCAGTTTGAACCTAAGCAGTGGACCTGCTGACTAATTACTCCTAATGCAACTAAATACAATAATTAAATTCCTTACAATAAAAAATGGCAAAAGGCAACTTGAAAATGTCAAATGAACATTTAGTTGCCATTGTATTCTTTTAAAGCTTTAATGGCTGGACTTTTCTGGCACTGTATGGGTGCGACTGGGGACGGGGCCACCTTCTCTACTCTTTGCCAACATGGCGTCATAAGTAGTGACTGGGCGGCGGCCTTAAGAGAACCGGAGACTTAAGAGAATCCTGTCGTCACCATCGCCGGTGACGTCAATTACAAATGCAATGGAATTCTCCCATGACGTGAAACAAGGAACTGAATCCCATCAGCGCTACAGAAAAACAGCTCAGTGACAAACGTCAATGAGTGCAATGCACGTGAAGGTTGTACATGTCTGACCCTGCAGCTATTGAAAATCCACAATACTGCCAGAGCAGAGATGATAAAAATGCATTTCAGGGCAAACTCTACTGGCATATACGTTGAAAGCGAAATATTACCAAGGTCAGTTAAGAGTCCTTTGCTTATTTCTGATCATTTTCAGCCCCAGGTCTCACATTTTCCCCCGCAAGAGAAAAGTCAGAAGAAATAAATTTTTTTTAAAGATGCACACATGGCGTCCATGCTTCATAAAACAAAGCTGTAAGCAACAGTTCCTCTATGGGTTTCTGTTGAAAGTGGAACAAAGGATTTCTACTGGTCTTTGTGGATTAGTATGGGTATCCTCACACACTGGGTGAACCTCACATGCTCAATGAGAAGAGCTGGCACGAGCTCAGCGGCGTAAACTCTTTAAGAGAGGAAACTCCTGTCCACCGACGTCAATGGCTGTTAACGCCAGCAGCCAGCCGGTCTGAGATCAAGACCGATACACCGCAGGACAGGTGGCGGCATGATTAACAACAAAAAGCACGTGGACGACCACGTTGAATAAATTCTCCGTCTGCGGGAAGCGCTCAGCACCCGCTGCCCTTGGGCAGATATTTCAAATATTGGGAATGTAAGGAGCTTCTAAAAGATTGGCTCTCCAAACACGCTTTCTCGCTACCTCTGGCTTTGAAGCAGATTCGGCTTCTTTGTTTTCTTTTTTAGGTTTTCCTTTTCGCATTGGAAAGCCGTCCAGCCTGCTGACCTGAAGTTCAATGCTCCATATTGCAGCCGCTATCAGTGCGATTCCGTTTCCTATTGTCTAAAGCGCCTGCATTCCGTATCTGCCTCCCTTCTCAGGGGTATTGAGGGAAAAACTCATATGTTCTAATTTTATTGTACAATATCCTGTACAGCTCACACACAAAAACAAAACGGACCGATAGGAGAACGTCGATAAGAAGCGGTCCTGCTTCAATATCTTTAACTCAGAGATATAAAATGCTGCCTTCTTTCCCTCTATATATATATAGACGTGTATTTATTAACTCTCAAACAACAAGAGAACGTGGCTTCAATGTTGATGAAGAGAACTACAAATGCGGATTTGGCTACACTTAGTGCAGATTGTGTAAGCGTGGCTGTATTTGCTGACATATTAGATTAGTATTCCTTTCACTGGGTTTAGTGTCCCACGCGCTAAATAGTACGCAACAATCGCTTCACTGGGAATTGTTCATGTAAACAAATCAGAGACAGCTCTAGTCAAGTGTTTGTAACCTGATCTAATCTAAGTACCTGTAGAGTACTGCTGGAGGTGAACTGTCAGAGACTAGGATTACACAGTCTTAATCTGGAACAATATATTGGGTTAGTCAGTTTTCTCAGACTGTGTGTGTGTGTGTGTGCGTGCATGTTTTTACAAATACAGACCATTAAAATACTATCATTTTACAGTGTTAAAATGAAAAGTTCTGTATTGAAAATGTTTAGGAAAGAACTTCAGATACGTTTTCTGTGTAAAATGTTTCCCTCTGACTTGTACTATTACATATATCACTGTCAGGCAACTGCAGTGAAATAAACTGTATAATACTTCTGAAATCTTGAGGAATACAACTGGAAAGTAAACTTAATTACAGTACTTGAGCAAATGTTGTGAGCGAAGTTCCACCGCTGCATTTATGTGAAGCATAAATGTGAGTCATCGACACAGAATCACCCCCCGCAGATTTGCTGATATTGTCCTTCAATATCTACAAATATTCCTGGCTGTCACACAAAGGAGCGCTAGATGGGACGGAGCTGTTGTACCAATCTTGAACAATTAATCGACGACAATCATCAAGTACAGGTAGGAACTAGTGTAGGAGTAGAATGGAGGATTTCTATCGGTACGAAACAGAAGAGAAGCTGAACGCTAGGTACAGAGGCCATTTCTGTGAATCAACAGATCAATCGGCTCATTAAATAAGTGAATGGTACAAATTGTTACCAGGCATTTGGAGCTACAATAATTAAAATAGAAAAACAAAAGGAAAGGTGACATATTTTAAATGTTTCTAATGACAATTGTGGCAAATTCACCAAAATGAGGTGAAACAAGTGCTAAACGTGGACTGAGTCGTGTTGGAGACTTTCCACACGCGTCACCTGCTGTCGCCATCTAGTGGAGAGCCTTCTGAACTACTTATGTAGAAACGAACCCTTTATGGGTTGTGGGCAAAACTGTGCAAAATGCACGCCCGCACACAAACACAGACAACCACATCTATCTGTACACACACATATATATATATATAGACACATATATATATACATTTATATTGCTATTTGAGGGGTAAACCTGGACTTTATCCGAACTAGCTTTGTGTTGATGAACACTAGAAGAAGAAAACCTTTTTACTATATCTTACCTTTGCCAGAAATAACTTCATTCTCGATCCGCCAACGAAATCCAAACTGTTGGACACAAATTGTTAAAGAATCCACATATTTAGTGAAATCACTGAACTGGCAGACGATATAAAATCCCTTTCATGAATCTGGTGATTATTAAAATAAGCTTTAGAAGACAAATAAAAGGAATTTTAAAAAGATCAGTGTATGCAGAGTGGTTGGAATGGCCATTAGAATAAAGCAACATTTGTTTTAGTAGAAGTCAGTGTAACAAGAACTGAAGCTGCCAAGCAGCTCCAAAAATGAAATGAGACAAAAGCAACTACATGCAGGTCAATATTGTCTTGAACTGTTCTGTCATATTTTCTTGTGAATGGATTAGTTTTCTCACTGTGAATGCACTTTGGGATATATGTACACAGTATATCCAACACTTAGAATAAAGCATCAGTGGACAGGTCTTGAGTATTTTGCCACCGTTACATTCCTCTCCAACAGTGAACTGCTCTGCATTCCCTCACACCACATTTACCACATACTGTGGGTGAAATAGGTATTGAGCACATCACCATTTTTCTCAGTAAATATATTTCTAAAGGTGCTACTACGGTTTGATTTATTTGCACGCCTGGCTGTGCAAATAATATATTTACTGAAAAGAATGGTGACCTACCCGATACTTATTTTAGCTGCAGCATGACTGATCAGTTTATTTGCAATTATTAACATGCATACTAAATCTAATGGGACCTTGAGTCACCTGTCACTGTTTGTGGTATCATATTGATTAAATTCTACTCAATACCTCCTACGGTTGCATTTCTGTCGAAATGAATGTGTGCGCCCATCCCACCTTGTTCTCCTTGTATTTGCTCAGGTCAGCGATGCAGTACTCTTTGAACAGCTTGTCATAATACTTCCTGGCAAGCTCTTTTTCCCTGGAACAGAATAAAAGGAAAGTAGAAACATTTTAAAAACCTATTTTAAACAGTTTTTTTTGTCATCATCTCATAATTTCAGACTACTATAGACAACAGAACAACAATGAACAGCACACTGAAGCGGCCTGCGTGAAACAACTGACTGAGGACGAGCACCATGTCATGTCGTCTTCATCCTCGTCTCTCCAGAGAAAACGATGATTCTCGCGCAACACATCATGATCTGTTTGGTCATTGGCTCTGAGGGAAAGAAAAGATCAAACGAGAGGTCTTTCAATCACAAAAACACAGATGAGTGTTACGTTTTTCATTGTTCTAAGTTTTAGCCTACAATGACAGCAGATGACTTGCTTGACTGCGAGACACAAATCTTACGTTGAGCGTTTGAGGTCGTCCATCTTTCCTCCATAATAAAGAATGTAGTCCCCAACAAACTTCTTATGACGCTCAAACTGTCCAAATCTGCTTAAGGGCAGGAACAGATAAAAGCGGCATCTTGTGAACTGCAATAATAGCGGAAACTTTCCAGGCTCCATAGCTGGAGATAAAGCAACCAAGTATTTAAATCTGAGATGAGAGTTTTATAATTTGAGATTTAAATCGATAAAGAAATAAAGACAGAAACAAACAAACAAACAGAAAAAGGATACAGCATTCATTGATATCAGGTGGGCTCTCCTGCTCTTGGCTTCTTCTCTGAAAAACACAATGAAAATAAGTGGATGAAAACTTTAGAGGGTACAAGCAATCACAATAAATTAGAGACTAAAAAGCAGTGAATTGCTGCTAAATTTGTATAAATTAGCCTTTTAAATTTTGTCTTGAGTACCTTGGTCTGAAAAGAAATCACATTTGTAAAAGATGGATCAAAATTGAGATTGATGGCGTGAAAGGAAACTATTATAACACTCAGAAATGATAGTCCCATTTGGTTTTATTAGAAACTTAAATCAAGATTAAACACATCTTTGAGAAATTCATTTAATTTTGGCTGCAATTACATGTGTTCAAACTGGATTTCTCTAATTGTGTCCGACGTCTTAGCGCCCAAACTGCAAATAAAATCGCAGATTCAATAAGTAATTAAAATAATTCCATATAGGATTCTAATGAGGTACATTTTCAGAACCGACATGAATCAAAATGTGAAAGTATTAAAAGATTATCACTCATTTATTTCAGGATTAACTATTAAAATCATATGAGAAGTGAGCAGAAAGCTCTGCCGTTATAACTGAAAAAACTATGTGACTTGAGAGTACCTGTCGATTTCATTGCAGTGTAAACTCCGGTGAGGCACCTTCGAATGCCGATCTCTCTCGAATGGTTTCTGCAAGATTTCTTCCTCGCGTTTCCTAATAAAAAGGACAAAAATACACCGTGTTAGTGGACGGGGGTCAAAGGTTACAAAAGTAATGCTGTCATTCATCAAACCCTTAGTACGTCTTCCGACACTGGTAAACACTTTAGGCTGTAAATACACACAACTACAGGATCTTAGATAAGAAGATTTGAATTCTGGCATTCTAATCTCTTCATTTTACCTTTTGAGTCCTCTCTCCGAGGACTCTGCTTGCGCGCCATCTTCACTGAAGTCGGAGTCATAGCCTCCGCTTCCGTGCACCTGGAAGGGAAGCAACACACATCACGGATAAAGTAATCACACAACACACCTTGCTTGCAGAATGATGTATCGTGAGAAGAAAAACACACACATGGCTGTGAATTTGTTTTTCAAACAGCAGCTTATGTTTGAAATGTTATTACATATTTTTCTTTACTGCTCACTCCTAGACTATATACGTCAATGTCCCACTCACACACGCACGCACACGCACGAGTTGAATCTAAAATCACCGCATTGGTAGAACATCTGGAAGGCGTCGTTTAGGGTTTTTAACATGAGCTAAAGAGCGAAACGACGAGGCTTAATGCGAGCAAATGGT
This sequence comes from Brachionichthys hirsutus, assembly GCF_040956055.1. Classification (NCBI taxonomy): domain Eukaryota; kingdom Metazoa; phylum Chordata; class Actinopteri; order Lophiiformes; family Brachionichthyidae; genus Brachionichthys; species Brachionichthys hirsutus. The sequence continues at coordinate 17,879 of NW_027180627.1, read as the reverse complement.
TAACTTAGCTTTCAGCTAATGTTTCATGTAACATGTTACGAACAAAAAACAGTATTCTTTTAAACTGGCATTATAATATAGTCAACTTCAAAAGATATACGCTACCTTCACCAGGTTATCCATTTATTTCCTCACTGTCGTCTGGTGAATGTTTACCAAAATAAAACCTGCGGCGCCCGATGATGACGTCACAGAACGTCGCGGCTCGTGACGTTTTGAATTCACGATTTATTCTGAGAGAAAAGCTGAGGACATGTGAAAACAGATCGTAAAAAGATTCCGATTCATCTGTTTGATTTGTTTAAAAGAACCGCGTCTTTCCAGGAAGTGATGTCATTAACTATTCTGTGATGTCATTGATCAGGGCTGTCAACATTTGAAAATATGAGACAGAAACTCAGACATTTAATGTTGGTCACACACGTGTGTTTGTTTGTTTGTTTGTTTGTTTGTGTTCAGTCTGTAAATTTAACTTTTGCTTGTTTCAGAAACGCTGCTGCATGATTTCATGTTGACATGAAACCTCGGCCAACCTCGGCCTCCAGCAGTGTCCTTCACCTGCTCACGTGCAAGCTCACCTGCTCACATTAGCTGCGTTACCACTAGCTGCTATCATTCTATGGTTTCCCTTTGAATTGCAGCGGAAATGAACGACAGGCGTGTAAAAAAAAAAAAAAAAAAAAAAGGAGAAGTGTTCATTCCTTCACGACGCCGTCAGATTCTCCCAGCAGACGGAGGGAGGAAGCAGGCCATCCTGAACGTAGCGTTTCGATACCTGGACACCTACAGAGAGGCGTGTGAGAGCCGCTGTGACTTCCTGTAGTCATACAGGAAGTAGAGTGCGTCTTAAGTTGGCGTGAGACGGAGTGTGCGGTTGACTTCTCTTGCTATTTGCATTCTTGTAATTGGGCTTCTGTTTCTGGAGCGGGTGTCGTCGTTATTGCAGGCAGACCTCATCGCGCTGCTGCTGTTTGATCTGAACGGCTTTATCCTCCATCGGCCGCCGCCGCCACGCAGACTTTATTGTCAGGAAACTATTACAAATGTACAAACAGCAGAGTTGTTGTATACTTTAATAAAACTTTACTCCATTATAACAGAAGACACAGACGGTCAGACGACCTGTGATTAATACCCATTATTGATCAGTCAGGAAAGTCGTTCCAGACGTCACTGACCGGATTTACAGAAACTGTACTTAAAGAAACTGACAGGTTTCCATTTGCAAAGTTGCAAACACTCGACCCTCGCCGTCTACTTTCCTTTTCTTTGGTCCGCTCATTTCTACAGATGGAGTCAGATAGAAATGGGGAAGAAGAAACTCAAGCAGTGGAGCATGTTACTCTGCTTTAGTTTAGTTTTCTCCATTTCTACAGAAAATGAAACGCAAGCAGAGCAAGACACTACATGCCCACCGATGGTCAGTGCAAGACGAATAAAAAAGTTTTTTATGCATGCAAAACATACATGTTTTGAGGAAATCTTTGCGACGTCGCCTCCATTATCAACGTCGTCTTGTTTCTCTTTGTGTTCTTCTAATTCGCCGCATGAATGTAAAGTTATTATAAATCATAACGGTAGCAAGAACAAAACAATTATCAATATGACACAGACACGCTCACTGAAGTCATCATCACATAAATGAGCATGTGGAGGAATATTAAATTACCGCCTCGTCTCTCCTTCTCAGCCAGTATGAGTTTGGTCAAATATTCATGCAACTCGTTCTCCTGGTTCATGCGCTTCTCCTCGATGTTATTAGAATCATGACAAACAGACAATTTTGTGTAATTATAATATTAACATTAATGAGCCGGTTACGCATGTTTATAATGAAAGGCTTTTAATATAGATTGAGGTCTTCTTTATAACATTAACACAAAATAATGCTTGTACAGTATATATAAAACATATTTATTTTTTAGGATATACAGTATTCTAATGATAATATTCCAGGTCTTAGCCCAGACCTTCTTTACCAACCATTCAGTATGCCATAAATTACGCCAATTGTGTTTATCTTTACCCCATATAACCCATTTTCTAAGGCTGAAGCCTGAAAAGACTGAATAAGTGTGGCAGGTGCATTTGTACAGAGCCCTGTGAAAAGCCGCTTCTCATTAACCATGCGCGCATAAATAATAGCTGGCCCTGCTGAAAAAAAAAAAGAAAAAGCGCACCTTGGGGACTCTCCCCCACTCTCCTCCATCGCTCTCTTTCTTCTCACACGGGAATTTGCTCTTTTATTTACCCCTTTTGTGTCCGCACCGCTGAATCTACAATAAGAACTTATTTGCAAGGAGCAGACTGTAGCGACGTATTTTGTTTTATTAGGGGACCTTAATATAATTCTTTTTTCATGACAACAATCTGCGACTGTTCCCATCTGTCCCGCGTTTTGTAATCCTGTGCCGAGAAATCAAGAGTACGGGGGGGTTGCAAATCGTGCGGACATTAACCGAGAAGTTGCCTATGCTGCAGTGTTAGTGCTCGACCGGGACGGACGGAATGGGATACCCTGGAAGAGCAGTGGCAGGATGGACGCTCCTGGCTTGGGTCGCCGCTGTCAGCTTGGCTGTAACAGATGGACGGAGAGTCAGGCAGCCTAGATGTCCCGTCGGCTGCACCTGCACCAAAGACAATGCCCTGTGCGACAATGTCCGATCAGTGCCTCACACTTTCCCATCTGACGTTGTTTCTCTGTAAGTCACCTGATTGGACATTAATATTGTAAGGAAGAATATTCAATCTCTTTTATTTTATTTTTTTGTATTCTTCATGTCTGCTCTCCCTCTATTCAGGTCTTTTGTCAAGTCTGGATTTATTGAAATCACAGGAGGAAGCTTCGTTCACACGCCAGCCCTACAACTGTTGTGAGTCCGTCTCTCTATCTCTCTCTCTATTTTTCTATTTATCTATATGTTTTACGCTGTCTTAGTTCACGAAACAATGAGGCAGAAAGCCCCTAGAGCTTTATAGTCAGATGGGGATTCTCTGTAATGATGTCAGCATTATGCAATAGACCACATGTGCTAGAGGAATTAACAGCAGGGATTAAGCAAGGAGTATAATTTACTGTGAAGCTACAGACAAATATGATTCCATAATTAATATGCGTGTTTGTTTTTAAACATTATACATAGTTACAAAAACACAAGAGAGTTTATTTAGCACTAAAGTCAGCCAGAGTGCATGAAGGCTGGAGTCTGGAAGATACATTTAGACTGAGTAAAGTGATTGAGTGGCAGCGCCGCTCTGTCATTATTTATCGACACTTCAACTGGAGCACTGCTTCATCCGGGAGCTCCCTTTATGAGCTGTATTGTGGGTTTGCAGCAAGATGGCTGAACTACATTTCAGCGCTTTGACAGATTGAATTTGATGTTTTTCTACTTTTGAGGGGATTTTTGAGACAATGGCTGTTTTGATTTAGCCATGAGTCTTAACTTATTCTAAGGCCATGCAATGTTATGGATGGTCCAAACAGACCCGAACATGCATTTTCCATGACCTGTAAACATTTAACAAAACAAAGGCTGTAAATCAATCTGTTATGTTTTTTAAATTAAAGTTGAAACACTGATCAACAAAAAAGTGTTTATTTTTAAGTTGTTGCAACATAATCTTTCATAAAAATAAAATTCTTACAAGAGATGCAGTGAATGGCACAATTCTTGGATTACTCAAAGGGTGACTCAGAAACATTTGAGAGGAGGCATCATTTTCTCTCTTTCATTCACTCCATTCCTCTGTTTTATTGTGATAATTCATTCTTTAACTGCACGCTGTCAGCAGAAAGAATGAATCATTCTCTCTCTCCCTCTTGCGGTTCAGTACGTACTGATGTTGGCAATAGGTCATAATCAATCACAACTTTTATCCCAATATGAGTTTGAGACGCTGCAATCAAAGAGCTTCTCTCAATCATAACATGTTTTTCTTTTTGCAGCTGACTGACGATGTCTGCATTTCTTGACAGATTGTTCACAGCAAATTCATTCGACCTTATTGATGAGGATGCTTTCTTGGGTTTACCTCATCTTGAATATCTGTAAGTATTTATTTTTTAATTTGTGCATGTGAAAGAAAAGGAAGCAAAATATTCTGAAAGCAAATGCTGTCTATACTTGGAGTAACTTGTGCATTATTTAAAACAAACAAAACCTCATAAATTGTGTCTGATCTGGTGGAAACCTGCGTTCTTGTTGCATTTGAATATTTTGTCACCTCTGCCAAAGAGGTTATATTTCCATGGTTATTTATCTGCTGGCAGCAAAAATAATATTTGCAAAATGTAATCATGAATTTCATTGAAATTCAATGACAGGTGCCCCCTGCAATGGAACAAGGGTAATTTCTAGTCAATGTTGATTGATGTGAAATCATAAAAGGCCAGATTATGATAATAATGCTATTACAATGCTACATGGTGGCAAGGCTTGTGGTATAGATCAAATTACTGTCAGTTCAGAATAAAATACCCAGACAGGCAAGAGCCAGGGAGTGTAGAGCACTCCCTGGCTCCACTTAGAATAATCATGGAGTCCAGAAAGTGGCCGAAACAGGTTGAGTCCTAAAACCAAGTAAATGATCAAACGCAAGAAAAGAATCCGGAGACTGAATGAAAATTCAGTTGAATAATGGAAAACACTGGTTTGGTTTTGCAGGGCCTTTCATGTGGGTTTCTTCTTGACATTTCTTTCCTGTATTCAGTGTACTGGATGACAAACCTCTGTAACGGCTGTAAGCACGGAAGTGCAGGCAGCTGAAGCCTCTCGGTCTTTAACTGTCACGAGACATTGAATACTAAAACAATGGTGTTTGTGGGTGGATTAATTTAGCAGTGTTGATCTGTCTTAATATTTGGAAATGCTAATGGAATATCTTTCATTCACAGATTTATTGAAAACAACAAAATTGCATCGATATCCCCATTTGCCTTCCGGGGCCTGAAAGCACTAATACATCTGTAAGTAACTGGTTCTGTGGTGGCTGTATATAAAGCTCTACACATACATACTTCCTTCCTTCCTTCCTTCCTTAACCTTTTACCCTTAATTATTAACAATCTCCATCTAATCTTTCAAATCTTTATGAATTCGTTTCTTTAGAATAACAAGACTGTGACATTTTACACAAATGCATCGGTTTCCTGCTATCTCTCTTTGTTTCTCTTTGTCGGTGTCTGAAATGGAAAGGTAAGCAGAAGTTCCAGTTCTAGTTTCGATGTCCAAGGTTACTTTTCCGAAGGCGTCAGCGGTATCAGGTTGCTGTTGAGTGTTGTTGCCCAAACTAAACATAGGCTGGAAGATGAGTGACCTGGAGGTCATGGCTAAATATGACTGTACAGTAACCCTAAACTGTGAACTATAATCTCTTCCTGAGTGCCATGTGTTCAATTTTCATTTTTTATCATGTATGACCTAATGAATTTGTGATTTTTTTTTATCCTCCCGCATCTGCAAATTTAGAAAATGTCACACTGGATCAGCAAGGAGGGTATAATATGAAAATGTTTAGAAGGAGTTGAAGTTCGGTTTTTGATTAAAAGATCTAGTCTAACATGATTTAGAAAGTAATCTGCAAGTCATGAAGAAAATAAATCATCAATAAATATATATTTTGGGGGGGGGGGCATTTTCAAGGTGTCACATAACGCCAAGACACTCTCAAACGGCTCATGCTGGGCCGCTTTCAGGATGCTTCCCACACCGCTGCTCTCCCACCGTCTATTTGAAAAGTGATTTCTTGCACAAATTCAAAGCGAAAGGGCGCCTATCTCCCAGGAAGAAGGATCCTCGGATAAATAATGCAACCTCCATGAATTATTCTGACATCTCATTTTATGCCCGTCTTTCGAGTTTGAAGTCCATCCCCTTGGTCGCAAATGAAACGCTTCAATACGGCCAGCTTTGGATGGTTGGTTTTAATTTCCTTGCAAAGATATATTTCTCTGCTGCTGTTGCAGACATATTGTTAGGGCTTTTAAGCATTATTATGCTACCACCTTAACTGATGAAACGTGGTGCATAAAGTCCAACGGGTCACCCTCCTCTAACAAATGATATTATACCCTGTAATCAGTACCCTTAATTGATCACTAATGATTTCAGCACTTAGCGTTTGTTCTACCTTTAATTGATCGTTGCTAACAGGACAAACATTGTGTAATGACAGTTTAGTTTTTATTTCAATGATTGTTTTCTCTTTGTTGCCCAGGAGTCTGGCTTACAACAACCTTGAGACACTTCCCAAAGATGTCTTCAAGGGCATGGATGCTTTGACCAAACTGTAAGTCCAGCCTGTTCACACGATTAAGGCTAATAGTTAATTAATCAGTTTTCCAATTGATCATTTGGTTCTATGGGGAGGACTACTGTTTGCTTTATTGGTATTTATTCTGATGCAGTAAAATAGATAGATAATGTTCAGACCTAAAATGTGCTCATCCACAGAGAGATTCAGGAAAGTATGTATGGTAGCTACAGAGGATGGTCTTCCTCACTTAAATGCCTTCATGCTAATAAGTTAGTTATAGTGTTAAAAGCAAAAAGAGAGAAATTCCAATTTCAAACTGAGGTAAATAAGAAACTATGAAAGAAGTACAATAAAACTTTGTGGAAAAAAGAAAAAGCTATTTCCTGCTGTAATGGAAAAAGCTACAGTTTCCTGCTCTTCACGTCACATCTGGCACAAGAGGAGGTCACCACAACAAAGACACACATCCTGAAACGGTTGTTATGCTGACAAGAGACCAGAATGTGCCGTGCACGCATTTCTACGTGAAGCATCCACTGTTCTGCCTCTGGAATAGTTACTCAGATAATTCTTCAATCCTTCCTTCCAATAAGTCAGATGTAGTAAGAATAAATTCAACGTCTAAACCAGCATTTGTTTCAGGTGGACCCTGCACTTTTGACCCCAGCATAGAGGAAGCCTTTTTAAGTTGGTGCAGATGACTTGTTTTCATATTCAGGAGCCTAGAACATACATTAACTGATCATAAAAGGGCTTTAACGACTTGGTATGCCCGATAGTGGGTTAAAGGGGTGGTAAAATACAATAATATCTCTTCTATTAATTGTAACCATTATATATTGAGCTTCCTGTGCCTCTATTTTGTCATCTGAACTGTGCCATGGTCTTTAAAATGTACTTTTTACCATATCATTAGTCTTTGTATTCTGATTTTTCTTTTTTTTTTAATTATTTGTTATTCTATGTGGACACGGTCAGACAGTCAGATTGAAAGTGTGTGGCAACCCCAAACAACTCAGGAGATAGGGCACTTGTTATTGTAGCGTTGGCTCAAAACCAAAGTTCAGCCAAGCACTGGGGATAGAGATAGCAGAACAGTAATCAGACATGGAAACAGTGTCGGATTGCTGCCACTGAAAGGACCGTGCTTGAAAAGTAGTTTACAAAAGTAAATGTTACACAACCATCGATGCGTGTAGGGATCTACGTGGCAACAACCTAATATGCGACTGTAAGCTCAAGTGGCTGGTGGAGTGGATGCACCTCAGCAACGCCACCCTGGATGAGATTTACTGCAGCGGGCCACCCATCCACCAGGGGAAGAAGTTCAACGACCTTCTGCCACACTCTTTTGACTGCATCACAACAGGTACGTGTCCCCGTCGCAAAAGTGCGTTATACTTCATATGTCCAAACGTAACCATCTCACACTTTGTTCCTGCCCCTGCTTTTGTATTGGCTTCCCTTTTGTTGATTTTCACAACAACTCTTTTCAGAGTTCGCTTCTTATCAGTCCCTCAAGTTTGAGTCCATTTCAGTGGAGGCCTTCACCTTTGGCACAGATCAGTATGTTGTTTTCGCCCAACCGTTTGCCGGGACTTGCACCTTCCTGGAATGGGATCATGTTGAGATGACCTTCAGAACCTATGACACCATCGAAGGTGACTCCAAACGGCGCTGTTATGGGGAACTGCATCTGATTTTATGATTAGAAATGATCTAGCGTAGACTGAATGAGGCTCGTTTTCTTTTGCACCAGGCACATCCACTGTGATCTGCAAGCCCTTGGTGATCGAAAACCACCTCTTTGTCATCGTGGCTCAGCTGTTCGGGGGTTCGCACATTTATAAACGTGACACCTCCGCCAACAAGTTCATCAAGATCCAGGATATTGACATTCTGAAGATTCGCAAACCTAATGACGTCGAGACATTCACGATCGACCGGGAGTCTTTCTTTGTCATCGCTGACAGCTCAAAGGTTTGTTTCTGTTGCTTTTCCAGAACTCAAAAGTACTTGAATGGATCGCGGCTGCTTACCCGATGCGCCTCTCGTTTTCACACATCATCAGCCAGATCGTCCCACAGGTGTCCGTTTAGGTCTGTAGACTTCCCTGATGCTGTCGCATTTTCTTTTCTCTCACAGGCTGGATCCACAACCGTGTACAAATGGAACGGCAATGGCTTCTACTCCCACCAGTCGCTCCATCCGTGGTACCGGGACACGGATGTAGAATATCTGGAGATCTCCAACAAGCCCCACCTGATCTTGTCCAGCAGCTCCCAGCGGCCCGTTGTCTACCAGTGGAACAGGGGCCAGAAGCAGTTCGCCCGCCGGACCGACATACCGGAAATGGAGGACGTCTTCTCCGTCAAAGACTTCCAAGTCAAAGGTGAGGGCGGTTTTACACTATAAAACCTGAAATGATCTCGTATTCAATGCAGCAGTGACACAATAAAGCAAGGACTGCTTTTCTGCAAAATGACTGTTTTCACGGGACTTATACTGTTTCATATAGCTGCGCTTTGATTATTTATTGCTCAGCATATTTCCCTATAAATCATTAATGCATAATGTCGTCTGTATTATTTCTATTCTATCCAATTAGTGATTTTTTTCCTGTAGTATTCGTTACTTTTAGCATAACCGTTGTTTTACGGTGAGCTTTATTGTGAGCTTTTCCACTTTAGGTCCTGATTTAGATGCCGAATGTGTAAACTAAGCAACCGTTTGAATACTTTGTCCTTTTTGAAAGGTGAGCTGTTTTTATGCTTGACAAGATTCATCGGGGACTCCAAGGTGATGCGTTGGGACGGCGCCATGTTCAAAGAGGTCCAGACATTTCCTTCCCGCGGATCTATGGTGTTCCAGCCTGTCTCCATCGCCAACTGGCAGTATGCCATCTTGGGCAGCGACTATTCACTGACGCAGGTCTACCAGTGGGACACCAAGAGCAGCCGGTTTATCCCATCTCAGGAGCTGAATATCCAGGCGCCTCGTTCATTTTCTCAGCTTTCCATTGATGGCAGGGTGTTCCTGCTCGCATCCAGCTTCAAAGGAAAAACTCAGATATATGAGCACCTCATGATCGATTTGAGTAATTAAACCCATGGTCAGACTGGGGGGGGGGGGGTTACAAGACCATTCAAATGCATTCCTTTGTGATTCTGCTGAACTTGGAAGCCCCGTTAGAATGCAAAGCGTTTACCACCCAAGTCTGACCAAAAGAAAGTTTTAAGCGGCGACTCGAGAGATAATTCTTTACAGATTATGTGGTGGAAATCCTTACTTTGTAATGATTAAGGCTATATTGAGAGGTCACCAACACAACCTGATTCAATGATCTTCCTTTGATAAACGCCCTCCGTGACTCCTTGCTGTTTAGGGATGCCTTATTCTCCATTTGAAAGCAACAGTTTCACTCCAAATGGCTATCTTTCAGGAAAAATCAAACTATGATGCCACTGTTTATTGTATGTTTATGAAGCGTGCAGGTTTGCATTATGTAATCTAGCTCCGTATGTTGATGTCCTTATAGGAACCTGATGACCGTGATTTAGGTTTAGAGTGGTAGTGCCATCATGTAACAGTAGATATATATGTAATCGACTATTAGATATTAGGTTTTTGTCTTCTGGTTATTCTGTGTCGCTTCATCTCATCTAGTACTCACCGACGACGAAGAATCAATTAAACACTGTGAGAAACAGACAAATTTCTCTGTCCACGTGGCCGACCGCAAGCGCGATACAGACGTTCACAGCGTTGATCCCCGATGAATGACTCGCTAGAAGCGTCCCACTGTTTCACCTGCCCTACCTCTTTCGCTGCACTCTTGCCCCTTTTCTCCCACATTGACAAAACCATTGTTGTCTTTACTCTGCAGCTCAAAAGCCAACCACTGTGCAGCACCTGGTACCTGTGCGTTCACACGGTCCTCTTATTCTGACACAAAGGAAACAGAGATCTGATAACAAGTATCTTTCAACCACAACTTGCCAAATGTAATGTTTACTTTTTCCTTCTTTTTTTTTTACAACAGTGTGTGAAGTAATTTATCTGTCATTGCCTTTGTACATTGAAGGGACCACAGTTAGGGTTTTATTTTTTTTTTAGATATTAATTTAGTACAAGCAGCCTCCTCTGTAACATGTGACTTCAAAAAAGTATGTCAGTCTGATGTGGTTGTAAATGTATGGGCTACTTTTTTGTTATGTTGTTGCTTATATTTTATGTACAGTAGTAATAAAATACTAAAATGCTAAATTCTTTGTTTCTTGTATTGCTGTTGTGTATCCTCTGACAAAAATGTGGTTTATTTCTCACACAGTAAGATATCATTTCATCAAAAATGCTCTCCTGGATTTATAAACTTTATCTCTTGAACGTAGCTGGCTGCTTTTACATTCAGACAGGGTCTTTTGTAAGAACACAAAGTGGTACTTTCAAGAAGAAAACACAATAGTTAACTACTGAAATACAGACATTAAATGTTGCTTTTTTTGGTGGTGGAAAAAAAGAGAAGAAAAACACAAAAGATTCTGTTACTTTGATAAAATACAAGCCAAACCTGATTAAAACATGAACATAAGAAACAGCCTCTGTCCTTTTCATGTTACATCACCTCTCAGAGTCACACACACACACACACACACATTTTAATTTCTCACACAGTAAATCTTGACTTAACATTTACAACTCAACCAGTAACTCGAGTCAGTCAGGTTACTAATGAGGAAAGGTTTCTTTCATGTCTGATTCTGATGCATCTCGTGATCCATGAGTCCTGCGTAAAAGAAAAACTGTTGGATTTTGGTTGGTTCAAAATCTCCACATGGGGCGTAATGGAGTTATGAATTGCGTTTTCCCAGCAGAGTGTAGTTCGGGTTCACGTCTGCCCTCCTGTGGGTAAAGATAACAACAGCAGGAGACTCTGAATCCTTCCAGCAAAGGTTAGTCATTAACCTCGTCTTCTCTGTCACTCAGGGCAACAACAAAGACGGACGTCAGGCCTGCGCTGTCCCGAGGCATGCTGCCCCCCAGCCGGCACATCTTACCATGGGCGACCGGAACCTCAGCGCGCTCCCGAAGGACGTCTTAGTGGCGTTTACCAAAGTTGGCAGCCACGGAGCGAACGACGGCGGCGACCACGACGAGTTCGGCGATCACGGAGAAGCCACGGCGGAGACGATTCCGCTGCGAAGCAACTGTCGCGGCGCGTCGTGCGACGACGACGACGGGGATGCTCGGGAGACGGAGGGAGCGGGAGGGAGCGACAACTCGCCGGAAGGCGGCGAGAAGGAGAGGCTCTGCCCGCCGACGCTGTGCGTCAGGGGAGCGCCCGCATCCCCGGAAGAAACCGGGAGCAAAGGTACAGAGGAGCGCACACGTTTATTAGTATCCCCGCGGACACGTCGCCTGCGAATGACTTTATGGATGTGGTGGATAGATGGATGTTTGACTGTAGAAGGTAGAATTTACGCGCTCAACCTGCACTTATCTGCGTTTTTTGGACTGCGTAACGTCGTTCGGGGGTGTCAGCGACCACCCTGGTATCACATGGCGGTAGCCGAAAGGACGTTTACGCGCCGACGCCGTTGGCCTCTCTTTTGTCCCGGAGGCAGGCGGAAGCGTAAAGTTGCGCAATTAAAACGGTAGAATCTGATTTACGTCGCAGAATGAGGCCAGAATGAGGCCAGAGATCTGATGATGCGGGCTCCGATGGAACAGGCAAGATACAAAAATAAAAAAATCTACTTTTTTATTTCTATAAAAATGTCTGCGCATCCAATTTACGCTTTATTCCCAATGATCTAGCGACGCGTTGCAGGATGCAGCCTATTAGTGCGCTGGGATCCCATGATATTAGTACATCAACAAGTGGGTCGCAAAGAGTGAAGCGACGCACTCGCTTGCAAACCCGCTTTAGCATTTTACATCATCTTAAAGGAGGATGGATGACGCTGCGCTTTTACAGGGACAGGGCGGCGCTCCATGTTTGTAGGTCTGGAATCCATTCGGTTAAAAGAAAAGAAAAACATTTTCGCAGCAAACTGTTCCGATAAAATATAACATTGTTTTATTTTTCTTGACAACCCAGTTCAGTAAAATGTAAAACTGTTGTCACTTTTACAGTGAAATCTGGGTCAGGTGGAGGATACACAGTTTGATTATAGTTTACAGCGTGAAATAATAATAATAATAAAAAAAAAAATCTGTGTAAACAACAGAACACCGTGGGAAGAAGTGTGGGTACCCTTGTCTTGCACGATATGATATCTGGGTGTAAATGTCAATAATTATCTTTTAATTAGAGGATACATACCACAGATTTTAACACATTTAACCTGATGTCAACACACCAACATTTACTGACAGAAAATGTCTTTTAAAATTAGATGAATTTTAGAATTGACATAATTCTTTGTTATAGTCAGAAATAGAGTTACAGTATTGCATTTGAATCATCTGCCACAACATTTCCTATAGACTGCTGCAAATTTACACTAATCATGTTTGCAGTATGTGTGTGTCTGTTTGGGAAGGGGGGGGGGTCCATTTGCGTCATTCTTCATGAGGAACTTTATTAGTATTTTTACAAGGAAGTGAAAAATACACAAAGTGTGCTTAGAGAAAAGTGGCAATCTAAGTAGCAACAGATTAGAAACATAATCTCTTTATAATTCATAGGTCTACATACTTTATGAATTTATGAAGTCAACATAATCTTTTTTGCAGTAACAGGTTTTTATCACAATTGTTTTACTTACCGGTATTCCAATTAAACTACCGGTACTTGTTCCAGTAAATGTGTGCCTCTGAAGAAAGGAGCAGATTTTGAAGCGGAGCCAAACCAAATACTTGATCGCTGCATTTCTTTCACTTCCTTTACTTTTAGCAAGATGAGACTTTTTCTTTTCCTTTCCTGAAACTTGCTGGAAGAAATGGGGGTGTGTTCTTGAAAAAAATGAAACAGTTGAACTTTTGCATACATCAGGAGAAAGATATGGATCCAGGATTATTTGTTTTAAGATTAATGAATTTAAATCAGGTTTTGATTGAATGAAAAGGAACTTGTCAGGCCTTGGCAGGTGTTTGAGCTCGGTCCCCTTCAATGAAGTAAAGATTCAAGTCTTTGGTTCATGTAGCAACTTCTAGGTATAATAGGAAACTAGTAAAAAATCCAAACATGGACACTGTCTTCCAATACAACAGTTTACATCTTAAAAGGGGAAGGTAATCTAGATCTTCAACGCGGTGCACGGGTAAGACAAAATATCCCATGTGATTACTGGATTGGAATGCAAGACCACACATTGTGGAAAAATACAGAAAGAAAATAAAGTCACCTGAGCGGCCTGGGGTCGAAATGCAAACATTCCACCACTTGTTTGTGTAAAGCATATTTTTTAAAGATTTTTTAACAAGACATCATGGAGTTCGGCAGCGCAGTCCAAATGGACCCAGTCTGTCATCCTGTTGTTTCAACATAAGGGCACGAGAAGGAGCGACCTGTTTCAAAATGAAATGTTCAACAGGAATCCCTCGAGGGGCCGCTCTCTTGTCCTGACTCACTCACTCCTCCTCGCCTCTCTCTTTTACAGACCCAGAGAAACCAAAGAGATGTCCGGCCCTTGGTTTGTTCTACGCGTTCCTGTCCGGATTCATGTTTTCCATCATGTCCCTTTTGGTAAAATCCATCCAGGGAGTCCATGCCTTGGAGATCAGCACTCTGCGTTGCTTCTTCCAGATGCTCTTTATTATGCCGTTCCTCATCTACTACAAGTAAGCATAATAGAGAAACTCAAATATTTAGACTGCTACGCTTTTTTTAGATTATGGATTTAAGATTGAATGCCTTAATTCCTTTAATATCCCTAAATTACATGTTCAGCAACACTATAAACGTCTGTCTGTTGTTTCTTCCTGTAGATTTCCTAGTTTTTTCACTTCCTTGAGGCGAACATTCCAAGAAATTCTGTAATTAACTCACAATTGCTGTTAAAGTCGTCAGAATGTGCTGGGAAACATACCCTTTATTATAAAGTTCTGAGTTTCCCATTTTCAAGTGAATTGCTCAGTAATAAAGTTTTGTTTCAGCCTTTAATATTTTAGTATGATATTAACTTAATGTCATATTAGTACTTTTTAAATGCAATCAAATAAATAATTACATTTGTGGTGAGCGTTTGTCGCCTCGCAGCAAGAAGATATCGGCTTCAGAGTTTGTATGTTCTCCTGGGTTTTCTCCGGGTTCTCCGGTTTCCTCTCACCTCCAAAAACATGAGATTTAGGTCAAATTGTCTGTAGTGTGTGCGTGCGAGGTTGTTTGTCTCTGTGTGGCCCCATGATGCGCTGGCGACGCATTCAGGGTGTAACCTTGCCTCTCGCCCATAGCACGCTGGGAAAGGCTCCAGGAACTCCCAAAGCGGAAAAGCGGAAGACAATTGATGGATGTTTTTTCCACGACCGTATTTTCTCAACGAATGATTTTATTTTTTAAATACTTTTTGAACAAGTAATGTGAAACTGTTATACTCCCTCCATCAGAGGCAATAAAAAAACAAAACCCCAAATAACCCATTTAAGTAAGGTTAAACTAAATGAAGGGAAATACAATTCCGCTTCTGACAATCATTAATTGTAATGGGTTAGGGTTAGAGTTGTATTTATTTCATTCCCTTTGGGAAACAGAGTTTATAGTCTTTGCATGTATGGATAAAAACATTTTCACTTTGGAATCACATTGTAACTTGATTCCCGTGAACGTCATTCATTTACCTGTGCATGCATCCATCCGTTCATCCATCCGTCCAGGCGACCTCTGCTTTCCTCTTTGCACATAACTTGTTGTCATCTCAGACCCACACACACACACCTGCACATCTGTCGCTGTCATTCCTCCTGATCTGAATCCACCCATATGTCACCTGTCTACTCATTTTGCCCATCACTTTACCTCCATTCGTTTATTCCTCATATTTCTGCCCAGCCGTGTAATCATTCATCCATCCATCCAGTCATTCATTCATTCATCCATCATCCTCATGTCTCTGTTCCTCCAGGACAGGCTTCCTCGGTCCCAGAGATATACGTATATATCTGGTGCTTCGGGGTCTATTTGGCTCCACGACCATGATCCTGTTATTCTATGCCGTTCAGCAGATGTCGCTCGCTGATGCCGTCGTCATCATGTTCAGGTGAGAGGAGGAACTTAATTGTGGTTGATCAGCGGATATTTAATTAGCACTAGGGGTCTCACATAGTCAACCCATGCCTGGATACCTTAGTGCTTACTTTGATATTTCATGTATTCAAATGTACCCATACTTATGATTTCCCCAGATCATTCTTTTATTGTCCAATGCCTTACCCCTCAGTAATCCCGTATTCACCTCCCTCCTGGCCTGGATCTTCCTGAAGGAGAAATGTACCATCCTCGACTGCGTCTTCACTGTTTCCACCCTCACCGGCGTCGTGCTCATCGCGCGGCCGCCGTTCATCTTCGGCCAGCATGCGTACGGTGTCGAGGGCGACTACGCTAACCACATCAAAGGGACCATCGCCGTCTTTGCAGGTCAATACATATATTCGGTTTCATACGCCCTTTTTTTTTAACGTATATGGCAGTAGAGTTTTACAACGTGATAAAGTCATTCAGGAGGAGATTTTAGTTTATTTATTATTTTTTTTGGAGAAATCTTTTCCAGTCCTTGTATTGCAGACCGTTTATTTTAACGAGGGCAGGATTAACACTAAAACCAGGAGAATTCAATGCGATACAGCTTTGTCCCTGGCACATAATCAGGAGCTTTGGTCTGTGGCTGAGCTTTCTTTTCACTTCTCCATTCCAATATGTCACCTTTGCACACCACACATGTGATCAATCTCACAATCTGTCCACCCACATTGTGAATAACTCTGCAGACTTGCCATATGCACAAGTGCAGGAGTGCACAGAGTAGGGCCATTATCCTCGGTTAGGCGTGGTAAAGACGCTCAGATACACCGTCTTCCACAACACATTCCAAATAAATGTATACATTTGTTCTTATTCTGTGCACAAATAGGACAAAGTCGTTCTAATCATATAAGCATAAAGTGTTGCATTTGTCACCAGAGGAAACTATAACTTTGTAAATTAAATTATGCTCTGCGGAAGTCTTTTTTTTATTGCTGTATTCATTCACTCTTTTGTTTATTAACTTATAGGAGCTGTTTTCAGTGGTTGTACTTATGTCACCCTTCGAAAGATTGGCAAAGGCGCCAATCTATACCTCTCCGTGTGGTACTACGCCGTCATCGGCTTCATCGAGAGCATCGTCACTGTATCCGCCCTCGGGGCGTGGACGATCCCCTTCTGTGGCCGCGATCGCTGGATGCTCATGCTGATTGCTGTCCTGGGCATTGTTGGGCAGCTGTTCATCACAAAGGCTCTGCAGCTTGAGAAGGCTGGACCCGTGTCCCTGATAAGGACCGGCGAGGTGGTGCTGGCGTTCCTTTTCCAATTCATTTTCTTCAACCACGCGCCGACCTACCTGAGCCTCGCCGGGGCATTGTGCATCGTGGCAAGCTCTGTTGGGGTAACTCTTAGGAAATGGTACAACAGTACTCGCAAGAGCAGGGCAGGAGACGCTCCATAGAATTCTCTTCCTGATGCTCTTATGTTTCCAGGGTGATTTTGTGTTTTGCATGTTCTTTACACCTGTGAGGCAGTTTGAGCTCGCTGCAGAGTGAAGAGCGGCGATCCTTTTAGGGGTCAGGCATAAGTGCATCTATACATGTTGATTCCTTGGAGTCAACCTCGGTTTGTTTTGCATTTATTATTGTGTAAATGGAAAATGAAATGAACCGTGCCCTGCTCCCTTGAGCTTACGTAGATAAATAAGTGCCTCCACGATGGAGATTTCCTGTTTTCTCCTCAAGGAAAAATGTCTACAGCTTAATTTGGGCTGAAATGTGAATTTCACCATAATGTAGTTTTTATAACAGACATTCTCAAATCCATATCCTTGTAACCCAAATGCAGTAGGGAGCAACCTTTACTGCACTATGGAATGATTATCAGAAATAATGTAATCAATATACAGTATTTGTGTTTCTGACAGGGCACATATCACTGAGTTTTAGCGTACAGGAATGGTTTACCTTAAGGACATTACAAAAACGTAGGCCAATCAATTGGTCAAACTTTATTTGTATGCTACTTTTCATACAGACGGTAACACCACAAATATAGCACTTACACACAGTATTAGGATATTGGAGGAAATGCAATACAGATATTATAGAAAGTACAAAGTACTAAAGACACTAGAATGTCTAAGACAATAAATAATACTAATAAGATTTCAGGTCTTTGAGTTTGCTCTTTGAACCCATTAGCATTCTCTGCAGGCCTCAGGTCCTCAGGCTCTTTAACTGATGGGGACCTTCAAAATAAAAGAAGACTTTTAATGTGGCATTTTGTCCAAGTAAAGAAACAGCAAGCTATTTTTTTATACTTGAAAAGAGGGTCGTACTTTCGGATTCTCTCAGGGATCTTCGCTCATAATGGCCAAAATTTGAACGCCATTTAAATCCGCCCCAGCGTCACCCCCCCCCCCCCCCCCCCCCCCCCC